>NW_022437059.1:5000640-5068082 GCF_009761245.1 Sapajus apella
TTTTTTTCTTTTTTTTTTTTTTTGAGACGGAGTTTCGCTCTTGTTACCCAGGCTGGAGTGCAATGGCGTGATCTCGGCTCACCGCAACCTCTGCCTCCTGGGTTCAGGCAATTCTCCTGCCTCAGCTTCCTGAGTAGCTGGGATTACAGGCACATGCCACCATGCCCAGCTAATTTTTTGTATTTTTAGTAGAGACGGGGTTTCACCATGTTGACCAGGATGGTCTCGATCTCTTGACCTTGTGATCCACCTGCCTCGGCCTCCCAAAGTGCTGGGATTACAGGCGTGAGCCACCACGCCTGGCCCCAGATTTCATATTTTTAATGGTGAAAAAAAAATCAACACAATATTACCTGACAGATGCAAATTCTGTAAAATTTAAATTTTAGTATTTCTAAAAACATGTTTACAGGAACACAGTCACACCCATCGATTTCCGTATTATCTAAGGCTGCTTTTCCACTACGCAGGAAGAGACAGGTATTTGTGATAAAGACCATATGGCCTGGAATGCTGGAAGTTTCCAGAAAAAGTTTCTTTACTCCTACTTTCAGTGTCTCTTGAACTTCATTGTCTATACACACCACCTAGAGAACTAGTTACAATTCAAATTCTGTTTCAGTGGATCTGGGCTGAGGCCTAAAATTCTGCACTGTTAATAAGCACCAGGTGATGCCATGGCTGCTGGTCCATGGACCACACTTTGAGTAATTAGGATCAACTCCAGTGTGTCTCTGCATGTTGACCTGGACCAGCAGCAGCAGAACCTGGGGATGTGTTAGGAATGCAGATACCCAGGCGCCACCCAGACCTACTAAACTGAAAATCTGCGTGGGGCCCAGAAAGCTGATTTATAGTAACAAGCTATCGGCCAACACAGTGGCTCACGCCTGTAATCCCAGCACTTTGGGAGGCCGAGGCAAATGGATCACCTGAGGTCAGGAGTTTGAGACCAGCCTGGCCAATATGGTGAAACACCATCTCTACTAAAAAATATTTTTTAAACTAGTCAGGTGTGGTGTTGCATGCCTGTAATCCCAGCTACTCAAATGCTAAGGCAAAAGAATCACTTGAACCCAGGAGGCGGAGGATGCAGTGAGCCAAGATCACGCCACAGCACTCCAGCCTGGGAAACAGAGTGATACTCCATCTCAATCAATCAATCAGTCAACCAACCAAATATATTAAGCTATCAGGATGATTCTGATGCAGGCTTGAATTTGAACACCATCTCTCTTGCAGGTCCAGACTCTGAGAGATTTAAGGTAAGACTAAGAAAATTCAGTGTCGGCATGAGCACACTTTCACAAATGCTGAAAAGGCTAGAACTTCCTTAAACATTCCACCTGCAACTCAGCTAACATGAAGCAGGTGGTAGTTTAACAGATAAGTTTTATATTTATAAAAATGTTTAATGTTGGTTCATAGAAAAATTTGTCAACCTGACCAAGAAGGAATAGTTGTAATGAGCACAACATTACAAAAAGAATGACACAGTTAATAATAAAAAGACAGAAAAGATATGGGGCATCATCTGAAGTCATCTTTCACCATTAACTGTTTTTAACTGTGCTTAAAAGGCAATTTCCATAGTCCATCTCTATACAGTCTCCTGACATGGGGCCAGCTTTGCAAAATGGTAAGTTGCACTGTTATTTTTTTTTTTTTTTTTTTTTTTTGAGATGGAGTTTCACTCTTGTTCACTCCCTGTCTGGAGTGCAATGGTGTGATCTCGGCTCACTGCAACCTCTGCCTCCTGGGTTCTAGTGATTCTCCTGCCTCAGCCTCCGGAGTAGCTGCAATTACAGACATGAGCCACCACACCTAGCTAATTTTGTGTTTTTAGAAGAGACGGGGTTTCATCATTTTGGTCAGGCTTGTCTTGAACTCCTGACCTCAGGTGATCCACCCCTGCCTCTGCCTCCCACAGTGCTAGGATTACAGGTGTGAGCAACTGTGCCCGGCCTGCACTGTTGTCTTTAAACTTTTCAAAGCCAGCTAGGCAGGGATAGACCTGTCACTGTACCCCAGTACAGGCACCAGGACACTCATTGTAGCATGGATCATGATAGTAGAAAACAGGGAAAAACCAGCAGGGCACATCCACATTCCAGACAAGCATGCATCATGAACACAAATGAAGCAAGCCCGATATGGCAGCAGTGCACCTGCAGTCCCAGCTACTTGGGAAGCTAAACCAGGAGGATTGCTTGAGCCCAGGAGCTCGAGGTTGTTGTGAGCTATGATCAACTACTGTACTCCAGCCTGGGAGAGAGTGACCCCATTTCAAAACCCAAACTAAAAACAAAAACCCCCAAAAAACAAAGCAGATCAGAATGTACCCAGATAATATATTAACTACACAAAGAACTCTATGGACAGTATGATCCATTTAAATCTGTCAAAGTATTTTTTAAAAACCTGTATTTAGGTACATTTTCTTCTAAAAGTATGCATCAGACTGTCACTTTGGAGGAGAGGAACTGATGGAAGTGAAGACAATATACTTTTTATTTTACATCTTTTTGTATGATTTGATATTTTTTTTCCTACAGTGGATGACAAGTATTTGTTCAGCACCTGCTGTGCATTGTTTTATGTACTGAGGATTCAGCAGCCCACCTGGAGCTGACATTCTAATGGAGAAACTAAGTAAGTATACTTAAAAAATTTTTCTTTTAATTTTTTTTTTTTTGTTTTTGAGACAGGGTCTTGCTCTGTTGCCCAGGCTAGGGTGCAGTGGCTCAATTTTGGCCCACTGCAACCTCTGCCTCCCAGGTTCAAAGGATTCTCGTGTCTTGGCCTCCTGAGTAGCTGGGATTATAGGCATGCATCACAATGCCCCGCTAATTTTTTTTTTTTTTTTTAATTTAAAACTTTAATCCACACATTTAAGAAATTCAATAAACTCCAAATTGGAAAAATTCAGAGATGAACAATAAAAACATCGTAATCAAATTATTAAAAGATAGAAAACTTTGAAAGCAGCAAGACACAGGCATCTCACCACTGAGAAGGGATCTTCAGCAAATCAATGGCTGATTTCTCATCAGAAATTATGAAAGGCAGAGGACAGTGCCGTAATATGTTCAAAGTTCTCAAAAAAAAAAAAATGTTCAAAGTTCTGAAATAAAAAGACTTTTGGCAGGGCGTGGTGGCTTATGCCTGTAATCCCAGCACTTTGGGAGGGCTAGATGGGTGGTTTACCAGAGGTCAGGAGTTCGAGACCAGTGAGTCCAACTTGGAGAAACCCCCTTTCTACTAAATATACAAAATTAGCAGGGTGTGGTGGCACATGCCTATAATCCCAACTATTTGGGAGGCTGAGGCAGGAGAATCAGTGGAACCAGGTAGGTGGAGGTTGCTGTGAGCCGAGATCATGCCATTGCACTCCAGCCTGGGCAACAAGAGCAAAACTCCATCTCAAAAAAACAAAACAACACAAAAAGACTTTCAACAAAGAATCTTATATAGAGCTATACTATCTAACAGAATATGTGATATCAGTAATTCATAAACAACAGAAATATATTTCTCATGGTTTTATAGTCTGGGAAGATCAAAGCACCAGCAAGTTTGTAGTCTAGCAGGAATCCAGTCTCTGTTTCCAAGATGGTGCTTTGAATGCTTTATCCTTCTATGAGTGAGAACATGCGTTGTTTGATTTTCTGTTCTTGTGTCAGTTTGCTGAGAATAATGATTTCTAGGTTCATCCATGTCCCTACAAAGGACACGAACTCATCGTTTCTTATGGCTGCATAATATTCCATGGTATATATGTGCCACATTTTCCCTGTCCAGTCTATCATCGATGGGCATTTGGGTTGGTTCCAGGTCTTTACTATTGTAAACAGTGCTGCAATGAACATTTGTGTGCATGTGTCCTTATAGCAGAACAATTTATAATCCTTTGGATATATACCCAGTAGTGGGATTGCTGGGTCAAATGGAATTTCTATTTCTAGGTCCTTGAGGAATCACCACACTATCTTCCACAATGGTTCAACTAGTTTACACTCCCACCAACAGTGTAAAAGTGTTCCTATTTCTCCACATCCTCTCCAGCATCTGTTGTCTCCAGATTTTTTAATGATCGCTATTCTAACTGGTGTGAGATGGTATCTCAATGTAGTTTTGATTTGCATTTCTCTAATGACCAGTGATGATGAGCATTTTATCATATGTTTGTTGGCCTCGTATATGTCTTCCTTTGTAAAGTGTTCATATCCTTTACCCACCTTTGAATGGGCTTGTTTCTTTCTTGTAAATCTGTTTTAGTTCTTTGTAGATTCTGGATATCAGCCCTTTGCCAGATGGGTAGATTGCAAAATTTTTTTCCCATTTTGTTGGTTGCCAGTTGACTCTAATCACTGTTTCTTTTGCTGTGCAGAAGCTGTGGAGTTTGATTAGGTCCCTTTTATCTATTTTGGCTTTTGTTGCCAATGCTTTTGGTGTTTTGGTCGTGAAGTCCTTGCCTATGCCTATGTCCTGAATGGTTTTGCCTAGATTTTCTTCTAGGGTTTTTATGGTGTTAGGTCTTATGTTTAAGTCTTTAATCCATCTGGAGTTAATTTTAGTATAAGGTGTCAGGAAGGGGTCCAGTTTCTACTTTCTGCACGTGGCTAGCCAGTTTTCCCAACACCATTTATTAAACAGGGAATCCTTGCCCCATTGCTTGTTTTTGTCAGGTTTGTCAAAGATCAGATGGTTGTAGATGTGTGGCGTTGCCTCCGAGCCCTCTGTTCTGTTCCATTGGTCTATAGCTCTGTTTTGGTACCAGTACCATGCTGTTTTGATTACTGTAGCGTTGTACTATAGTTTGAAGTCAGGTAGCATGATGCCTCCAGCTTTGTTCTTTTTGCTTAGAATTGACTTGGCTATGCAGGCTCTCTTTTGGTTCCATGTGAAGTTTAAGGTGTCTTTTTCCAGTTCTGTGAAGGAGGTCATTGGTAGCTTGAAGGGGATAGCGTTGAATCTGTAAATTACTTTGGGCAGTATGGCCATTTCACGATTTGATTCTTCCTAACCATGAACATGGAATGTTTCTCCATCTGTTTGTGTCCTCTCTTATTTCATTGAGCAGTGGTTTGTAGTTCTCTTTGAAGAGATCCTTACGTTTCTTGTTAATTGTATTCCTAAGTATTTTATTCTCTTTGTAGCAATTGTGAATGGCAGTTCATCCTTGATACGACTCTCTTTAAGTCTGTTATTGGTGTATAGGAAAGCTTGTGATTTTTGCACATTGATTTTGTATCCTGAGACTTTGCTGAAGTTGCTTATCAGTTTCGGGAGATTTTGGGCTGAGAACCTAACTCATTTTATGAGACCAACTTCTTGATACAAAAACCTGGCAGAGACACAACGAAAAAAGAAAATTTCAGGCCGATATCCATGAACATTGATGGCAAAATCCTCAATAAAATACTGGCAAACTGAACCCAACAGCACATGCAGAAGCTTATCCATCAAGATCAAGTCAGCTTTACCCCTGAAATGCAAGGCTGTTTCAACATACGCAAATCTATAAACATAATCCATCATCACATAAACAGAACCGAGACAAAAACCACATGATTATCTCAATAGATGCAGAGAACGCCTTTGATAAAATTCAACAGTGCTTTATGCTAAAAACTCAATAAACTAGGTATCGATGGAACGTATCTTAAAATAAGAGCTATTTATGACAAACTTGCAGACAATAACATACTGTATGGGCAAAAACTGAAAGTGTTCCCTTTGAAAACTGGCACAAGACAAGGATGCCCTCTCCCATCACTCCTACTCAACATAGTATTAGAAGTTCTGGTCAGGGCAATCAGTCAAGAAAAAGAAATAAAGGCTATTCAACTAGGAAAAGAGGAAGTCAAATTGTCTCTATTTGCAGATGACATGATTGTGTATTCAGAAGACCCCATCGTCTCAGCCCAAAATCTCCTTAAGTTGATAAGCAACTTAAGCAGTCTAAGAAAAGTCACAAGCATTCCTGTACACCAATAACAGCCAAATCATGAGTGAACTCCCATTCACAATTGCTATAAAGAGAGTAAAATATTTAGGAATACATCTAACAAGGGTTGAAATGACCTCTTGAAGGAGAACTACAAACCATTGCTCAGGGAAATAAGAGAGGATACAAACAGATGCAAAAACATTCCATGCTTATGGTTAGGAAGAATCAATATTGTGAAAATGGCTGTACTGCCCAAAATATTCAATGCTACCCCATCAAGCTACACAGACTTTCTTCACAAAATTGGAAAACTACTTTAAACTTCATATGGAACCAAAATAGAGCCCGCATAGCCAAGACAATCCTAAGCAAAACAAACAAACAACAACAAAAACAAAGCTAGAGGCATCATTCTACCTGACTGCAAACTATACTACAAGGCTACAGTAATCAAAACAGCATGATACTGATACCAAAACAGAGATATAGACCAATGGAATAGAAGAGAGTCCTCAGAATTAACGCCACACATCTACAACCATCTGATCTTTGACAAACGTGACAAAAACAAGCAATGGGGAAAGGTTTCCCTATTTAATAAATGGTGTTGGGAAAACTGGCTAGCCATCTGCAGAAAGCTGAAACTGCATCCCTTCCTTACACCTTATATACAAATTAACTCCAGATGGATTAAAGATTTAACCATAAGACCTAATACCATAAAAACCCTAGAAGACAACCTAGCAATACCATTCAAGACATAGGCATAGACAAGGACTTCATGAGTAAACACCAAAAGCAATGGCAACAAAGGCCAAAATAGACAAGTGGGATCTAATTAAATTTAAGAGCTTCTGCACAGCAAAAGAAACAATCATTAGAGTGAACCAGCAACCAACAGAATGGGAAAAAATTTTTGCAATCTACCCATCTGACAAAGGGCTAATATCCAGAATCTAGAAAGAAATTAAACAAATTTACATGAAAAAACAACCCCATCAAAAAGTGGGCAAAGGAAATGAACACACTTCTCAAAAGAAGACATTGATGCAGCCAAAAAACATGAAAAAAAGCTCATCATCATCAGTCAGAGATATGCAAATCAAAATCACATGAAGATACCATCTCATGCCAGTTAGAATGGTGATCATTAAAAAATCTGGAGACAACAGATGCTGGAGAGTATGTGTAGAAATAGGAACACTTTTACATTGTTGGTGGGAGTGTAAATTAGTTCAGCCACTGTGGAAGACAGTGTGGCAATTCCTCAGAGATATAGAACTAGAAATACCATTTGACCCAGCAAACCCATTACTGGGTATGTACCCAAAGGTTTATAAATCATTATAAAGACACATGCACATATATGTTTATTACAGCAGTGTTTAACAAAGACTTGGAACCAACCCAAAATGCCCATCAATGATAGACTGGATAAAGAAAATGTGGCATTTATGCACCATGGAATGCTATGCAGCCATAAAAAAGGGTGAGTTCATGTCCTTTGCAGGTACATGAATGAAACTGGAAACCATCATTCTCAGAAAACAAGAACAGAAAACCAAACACTGCATGTTCTCACTCATAAGTGGGTGTTGAACAATAAGAACACTGGGACACAGGGAGAGGAACATCACACACCAGGGCCTGTTGGGAGGAGAGGGGGAAAAGGGAGGGATAGCAGGGGGTGGAGAGATTGGGGAGGGTTAACATTAGGAGAAATGCCTAATGTAGATGATGGGGGATGGATGCAGCAAACCACGATAGGACGTGTATACCCGTGTAACAAACCTGCACGTTCTGCATATGTAGCCCAGAACTTAGTATAATTTAAAAAAATCAATCAGATGCAGTCTTGTGACGCTGCCCAGGTGGTTCTCAAACTCCTGGGTTCAGGCAACCTCAAACTCCCAAGTAGCTGGGACTATAGGTACATATCACAACACCCAGCTATTTTTCACACAAGTTTTAATATTTTAGTCTTACTACAGAACCAATAATATAAGTAGAGGAACAATCTCTCCTATGGAGTATGTAATACCCAAATAATAAGTGTCCAAGAAAACAGCTATATGCTATTTGTTGTACACTTTTTCAACTAAAAGGTGACAGGGAGATTCCATAACTACCACAAGTATTTTGATCCACTGAAGATTTATACTGGCAAAAACATAGATGTCACACTAGTATGGTTTAAAAGTCAAAGTATTAATATTTCTCTAATTAAACCTTAACAAAATTTCATATTTTCTCCATTGGGGAAAGCATTTCCTGAGGTGATTTTTCTGTTGCTATGTGTCTTCCAGTTCATTTTTGTTCAGCCCCCACCCTGTCACAGTACTTATCAATCTTTTGTTAGTTACCAACATTAAATAAAATTTTTTAATCAACTAGCCATATGTCTATGGTTTTCTCTGACCAACTTTCCATAACCATCATAAAGCAATTACGGGTAAACCACTGCTAAATTTTAAAAAAGTAAATACTATGCAAAAGTTGACTGAGAGAACATTTTACAAGAGACTACTTTACCTTGGTAGTAACAGTCAAGTCTTCATCATCTGGTTTAGGCATGAATCCACACACAGTTTCTTGGAAAATGCTTTAGAGCAAAAATATACAATAAAAATCAGCAAGTTGATTTTTTTTTTTTTTTAACAAATTTTTAAATTGCCAGTTCATATTCAGCTTCCCCCTCCAATAAACAAAAACACAATCTGTGAAAAGGTCAGCCGTCTGTATATTAAACATTTCTTGATACAATTAAAATATGGCCTCTGTTCTAAAAATAAATTTTGGTTACCTATTTCTGCCTTCAGCTGTCTAATTCTATAAAATATTAAATGAAAACTGAACTTGAGCTCCATAACAAATAGTGACAGCCAATATATTGGCAGAGCTTGACGGTAATTTACCCTCACAAATTATCTGTCCTGAGGCAGAACATGAAATTCAGTTAATGGATGACATAACTTTTGTCACCTAAACTGGAAGGAACATTATGACCTAAAACAAGGTAGAAAGATCCATTGTCTCTTGTCCATTATCTATCTCTGGTTAAAAGACCAATCTGTGTCACTTCAAAATGGCAGTCGGTTCCTCAGCATGAAAACCACTTAAGAAGGTCCCAAAGCTTTCCTTTGTCCTAAAAGAGTACAGAGAATCCCCTGCTGTTATTTGAAATGTGTGAGAGCTAAATGTACAAAAGTCTAATAACGAAGGTGTATTTTTCTTATTGAGGATACTCTTCCCAGAAAGATAAAAACATTACCAATTATAAAAATCCAATTATTTTCACTCTATAGATCCTACCTTATTCTGGTCCACATAAACTAGTAAGCCCTTAAAAACCTTCATAGGCACTCAGATATCCAACGAGAGAGACTGCTGGAAAAACAGTTCTGGCAGTAGTACCTCTATTTTCCTAAATACTGTCTGAATGTCTTTCTTCCTATGGGTTCCCACTCCCAGATTCCACTTATGCAGGGCTTCATGGCAGTTTCCAATCTTCAAATCTTTAGTCCATGAAAGCACAGACTCCTGTAAGGATGGCCTCAAATGACCAGGAGTGGCAGTGCCCTAGATGCCTCCTCCTGAATAACAACCTAACTGGAGTCGCCACTAACTACCGTCACAGACACACCTCCAACTACCCAGCTGAATTTCATGACTGATTTGACAGCCAGTGATGCCCTGACCCAGCCTGCATGGATATGGGAAGGACATCGGTGAATTGGGGAAAGAGGCAGAGACGAGGCGATACCTGCCCTGGGCCACAGATCTATGTAGTTCAGCAATCTCCAGCCCATCAGTACTCAAGGGGCTCTAAGCCACCTCTCTGTAAGTTGGGATGGAATTAAGTGATACCACATTTCTGTCTGCGGTAGAGACTGCTCTCACTGTCTCCAAATGTCTTAGCATCTTACAGCAAAAATCTTAGTTTGTCAGTTCTTGATTTAAAAAGAGCACAGCATTCTGTTTAGAGCTTCCTTGAACCCTCTATTTTAATATGCCTTTGTAGCTTGTGTCCTTCATCTTTATAATTTATCAGACTTGTCATAAATCCCAACATTCTAATCTCTTATTGAATAATCTGTATCCAGTGTCACTTGTCTTCAAACTTGGCCTTCCCCTGCTCATTCCATTCTTAGCCATTTCCATTGGGTTCACCAGCTAATTCCTTTCTCATTCTATCCACTGGGTTCACCAGACTCACTCCCCCTTTGTATTATTAAAACATGCCAGGCCAGGCATGGTGACTCACCCCTGTAATTCCAGCACTTTGGGAGGCTGAGGCGGGCAGATCACCTGAGGTCAGGAATTCGAGATCAGCCTGACCAATATGGAGAAACCCCATCTGTACTAAAAATACAAAATTATCCGGGCATGGTGGCGCATGCCTGTAATCCCAGATGGGAGGCTGAGGCAGGAGAATTGCTTGAACCCAGGAGGCGAAGGTTGCAGTGAGCCGAGATTGTGCTATTGCACTCCAGTCTGGCAACAGGAGCAAAACTCTGTCTCAAACAACAATGACGACAACAAAATGCCAATAGAATAAAGCAAGAAGGGAGAGTATTGGGCTTTAAAGTGAGCTCAAATCTCATTTCTACCACGTGTTATGTCCCGAAAAAAGCATCCTAATCTCCGAGTCTCAAGTTCTCTAGAAAATCATTTGACCAGAACATTCAACACAGATTGACGTACTAGAGCTATTGTAATTTGTCCTAAGATTCCTTAAGTTTCTGTAATTCTGTATGCTTTTGGTTCTGTCTGTAGGAAAATTGGGAATACATAGCCAGCAGAATTTCAAAACCAAAGAAACACCAAGGAAGAAAAGTCATGGAAAAAGAAAAACAAAAAATAAAAAAGCATTATGGAAGTAGGCAGAAATACTAGCCTACAGGGAAAACAAAACTGGGAAGTTAAATAATTTCTCTCCAAGACTTGCTAAATCTTGGTTTTGTGTAACTTCCAGTCCTATGGCCAAACCTTTACTGTGCCTTAAAGGCTTTGATGGTTAATTTAAAAAAAGATGCTGGTTACCACAAAAATTGTCAGATTTATTAGGACAAACTCAAGGACTAACCTCATTTCTGACAGTAACCTGAAATGAGAGTTTAACTTATTTAAACTCATTAATTTAGACATTAAAATAATCTGACTAATCTTATTCAGACCTATACCTTGATCAAAGTACTGCACAGATATCTCTTTCAATCTGTACTGAGGAGTAAGAGAAAAGATATGAAAGCCAGATAGGCTGACGGTCAAACTGTGGGTCAGCTACTTTGTGAACTATGGGATCGTGATCCAATTAACCTCTCTAAACCACAGTTGCCTATTTAATAAACAGTAGGTTATAAGAAAACACGTGATGGCTTTATGAGATAAATGCATAGCACATAATAGGGTATTTAGCCTAGAATACAACACTCAATAGATAATAGTTTCTTCCATCTGTATTTTCTTAGTTAACATAATTTTTTAAATCTGTAAAATCCTACCTGACTGCAGATTCATCAGAACTCCCAGGATCTATTAAAGGAAAAGGTAAAATGCATTTTAAATCAATAATGTATAGAATATTAAAACCATAAGAAAGCACAATGATGCATGCCTGTAATTTCAACTATTTGGGAGGCTGAGGAAGGAGGATCACTTGAGAAACCCAGAAGTTTGAGACCAGTTCAGGAAACATAGCAAGACTCTACCTTCATTAAAAAAAAGTATGCACAGTTGTATACATGATTTAGATTATTTTTCTTTGTAGGATTGATGCTTTGTTACAAAGTATTCCTTTGGGAACATATAAATTAGAACAATATAAATTATACCTATTGGTATGTAATTAATGCAGTAAGAGCTCTTACTTCCCTTACTTTGTACTTATTAAATACAAAGAAGAATAAATTTATCAAAATTTGATATCTACAAGTGAACTGCAGTATACGAGTCATCCTAGCCAAACCCGATGAAATTGGCTGAAAATGGTTTGTTAGCAGAACAGATGGAATGAGTGACCAGTGTCAAACAGCATGATTTCTGGACCAAAATATGAGGAGGGCAGTTAAAACAGAGTAAACAGTAGCACCCCTTATCTACCATATGTGTGGAAAAGACACATTTGCCATGTTTTTCTCTGCTCTCACACCACAGCAACAATCATCAACAAAGAAGGCTTCTGTGACCAAACATGGAGAGGTTTTCCCCACCAACAAGCAAGCAATCACTTCTGCAGACGACACAAACTGGGTATCATCTAATTCAGTTCTCACACTCTGTCTGCAGATAGCATCAGATTCCACAGGTAAAGGGCTCAGTCCCATGAGACTGCCTCCCTACATCAGTCCTAAGTCTGAAACTCCAGAACTTCTGACCAATCGGCTTCAAATTCTGGTTCCCAAGACTCCCTCTTTGGGTTAAATTGAATTGCTGGAATGGCTCAGTACTCAGGGAAACACACTTACCAGTATACTATGAATGACATTACAAAAGGTACAGATGAACAGATGCATAGTGCAAAGTATGGGGCTAGTGGCACAGAGATTTCCATGCCCTCTCAGGACATAGCACCCTCCAGGAACCCCCATGTATTCAGTGATCTGGAAGCTCTTCAAGCCCAGTCCCTTTGGGTCTTTATAAAACTTCAATACATAGGCATCACTAATTAATCACTGGCTGTTGGTGACTGACAACCTTCAGCCCTTCTCTCCTCTCCAGAATTTGCAGAGTGAGACAGAAGATCTCAACCCTCTAATCAGCCATGTCGTCAGGATTGTACCAGTTCCCATGCTGAATCTACCTAAGAGCTTCCAGCCATCGATTATTAGCATACCAAAAGACATCACTTTGGAAATTCTAAGGAGTTTAAGAATTGTACACCAAGAAATGAGTCAAAGTCCAAACACAGATTTTACATCTGCAGTTTTGAATTGTGTGGTTACAGCTACTAACAGTTAACTGTATTCTAAACAGATTACATTAAAAACTCTAGAAATAAACTAGTCATAAGTGTTAGTGTGCCAGTCTGAGAAGCACAATAAAATCTTGAGCTCCTGCCCTCTATCCATCCCAGGATGTGAATCATTCCTTTGTCCAGTGCATTCACACTGCATATGCTGTCCAGCCATTAGTCATCAACATGGTCTCCTCCTGCATCCAGCCATCAATATCATTAAGGCCTGAAGGTCCAGAAACACTCAAAGCTGATAATCTTTTTTTCTGACTTAAAGTCAGGGGGTGAATAGTGACCTAACACTATATGACAATGCCTACATCATTCACCTCACCTCATCTCATTACATAGGTACTGCATCACTTCACATCATCACAGGAAAAAGGGTGAGAACCATACCATATATTTAAGAGACCACATTCAAAAAACTTTCATTACAGCATATTACCATAATTTTCCATTTTATTTTTAGTTGTTAATTTCTAACTGTGCCTAATTTATAAATTAAGCTTTATCATAGATATGTAAGTATAGGGAAAAAAACCCAGTCATTCAGTACTATTTGTGCTTTCAGGCATTCACTGGGGGCCTTTGAATGTATCTCCCACAGTTAAGGGTGAACTACTGCACTTACTTTGTTGTCACACAACACATTCTCTCTAGCTCTTCAGTTAAAACTGTTCAGCTTAGGATAAAACACCCTATCACCAGAAGTCAGCAAAACATAGGATTCAGACCAGAAACAGGGATTCTTGCAAAAACTTTCCAGCTGCCAGTGGAGAAGAGCTCAAGAGATATTAATGTGTTACTCTGGCCAATACCCTTAGGGAAGGTGCTGGGTGTTTTACTTAGTTGTAGCTATGTGCTCTGCCCTACTGAGCAGCACAGCATGTGCTCTGCCAGTCTGAGAAGCACAATAAAATCTAGTTTGTAATAACAAGGCCCAAATTCACCTGCCATTTTACCTCCCACAGAAAAATCACTAGAAATATTACTGCTTTAAGAGCTTATCCACTCTGAACTACATCACAGAACAAGACTGTCTAAACAACAACAACAACCGCAGCAAAGAAACAAACCTAATTGTTCCCATGTAAAAATAAGTCTAGGTCCACACTAGGTCTGAAGAGTTCACAATGCCATGAGACAGGACAGAAATATATTAAAAAATTATATTCCTGCTTTCTATAGAAATAAAACTTGAATTTAAGCTTTTGTAAGACAAGTCAAGAAAAAGAGCAGAAAATGCAAAAGTAAAACTTGAAAGGCCATTTCATCATCAAGGGCTCATTCACAAAGTATATATATTGTTCAAAACATTGCTTCCAAATTTTGACACGAGTAAGTTGCAGTTTCATTCGAGGATGTCCAAGAGGTCAAATAAGAATGTCATTTGTTATTTTCAGTCTTTTTTTTTTTTTTTTTTGAGAACAGTAAACTTCATTAGAGAAATGAATTGTCATAACTTCACAGGCTAAAGGCTCATGAGTCATAATTCTAAGGGCATTTGTTAAATATGGTAGTGCATGCTTGCAGTCTGAACTTCTCAGCCTTAAACTCTCCTATAGTAAATATTCACAGTTACAAACTGATTAAACAAAAGCCCCTTTTAATCTGACATTATTTTTCCTTTTCTTTTTTTGTTTGAGACAGAGTCTTGCTCTGCTGCCAGACTGGAGTGCAGTGGCACAATTTTGGCTCACTGCAACCTCCACCTCCTGGGTTCAAGCCATTTCTGTGTCTCAGACTCCTGAATAGCTGGGACTACAGGCACGCACCACTACATCCAGCTAATTTTTTATATTTTGATAGATATGGGGTTTCATCTTGTTGGTCAGGATGGTCTCAATCTCCCGACTGCGTGATCCACTCGCCTCAGCATCCCAAAGTGCTGGGATTACAGGTGTGAGCCACCACGCCCAGCCTATTTTTCTTTTTCTTTTTTTTTTCTTCATTTATCAGCAACAGGAGAGTCTAATTAAATGTGGTAGAGTGGTATAAGGGAATACAATGAAACGTGTAAAATGAATTAAACCAGAGCTAATTGTATTAATATGGATACATCTGGAAAATAGAATACAAAGTACACAAAAGAAAGTGGCAGAAAGACTTATAAAGTGTAGAACCACTCACCTTCCATTTTAAGACACAAATAAAAATTCTGCATGTTATTTCTGAGCATCACAATATAGCTAAGAATTTCAAAAAGGTATTGAAATGGAAAACAGCCAATGATGTTGGTAGCCTCAATGATGTTCATGACGTTGGTTGCCTCTATGCAATTATTTTTTTTAAAAAAACTTTTATACCAAAAAATCTCAAAATCACCATTTTAAAACTGTCTTGCAGTTATGAATGATTAGTTTCCTAGTTTTTAATAACCAAAGATGCCACAAACACACCCATACACACACACATGCATACACAGCCTGCTCATTAGAACATCTCATTGCTTTCAGATCATCGGTGTAATAACATTAACAGATAGTCTCTAACGTTAATACAGAAACTGACATCTAAGTAAAGCATTCCTTTAGGTAAATACCAGAACTCCAACTAGCACACAAGACACTGAAAATATCTCAGAGTTTCCAAATTCACTGCTTTGAATCCCTGACAAGTTTAAAAATTCCATATTGGAAATGTTATGCTATTTAAAACATTAAAATAGAAACAATCTGAGTTAAAACTCACATTTTAAAAATCTTGTTTTCTTATACTTCTAAATTTATTTTTATTAAAATATGGATACCAACAATAACATTTATGTCAATGTCTTTCATTCAATTTAGAATAAAAAGAATTAGGGGTAAGAAGAATGTGAGTACTTCCAATCATTTCATGTACTTACTTCCAGCATTCCATTTGTATTGAAAATGTACCTGCTCTTGATGTCTGTACATTCTTTCTTTGTACTGCTTCTCTCACAACAGGATCTTCCATTTCAGTGGTAGGCTGAATGAGTTTTAAAAGAAAATAACTAATAAATTATATATATTTTATACAATATAAAGTTAATTAAAAATAAATATATATAATTACCTTCAAAGAAGGATGTTATTCAGGAGGCCCTACAAAGCAAAGGGGACATGTCATCAATTATATGTAAATATGACAGGGCCAACCAAACATTCATGCAGTGTTAGTATCAAGCTGAGTCCTCATGCCTGGCTCAGAAAATAATTACTTAAGGTTTCGAGGGTTCTTTTTGGCATCTCCTTTTCATTGCCTAGGACAGCAACGTGATGGAAATATACTGAGTAAAATAGGAATACAGGATCCCTAAATCACACAGTTTATATTTCAAAAGTGAGATTGTTTCAAATGCCATAACTAAAATATGAAAGTATGGATATTAATGTGAACACGTTGGGCTGATAAGGATAAAAGGGACCACTAAACAGCGGAGCAAATCATAACCTGAGAGAATCAATGTCAAGGCTGATAGTGAATGCTACAGAGTATTTAACCTCGAAGCATCAGAGGCACTGATGCCAGAACACCACAAATATTTATCGTGTGCTTCCCCTTGTCCTGTCACTTAGGAAATACACAGTTGGGATGCCAGTTCAGGTGAATGTGTGATTCACCTCTCATCAGAGAAAGTCTTCTAAATTGATCAGCTATGATACACACTTGTGAAATAACAGTTTCTCAAAATTCTCATTTTCCCATGCCCACATGGCTACCGAAGCACCCAAATTTCTCATAGCCTCTTGTTTGACCTTAAGAGGTCCTTGATCCACTCATGCAAGACTTAAAACACGTCAAATAAACCATATAGAATAAGCTTTCAATATCAAAGTATTTATCAAAACAGAAAACATTGAATTGTCACAGTTTTGATAGAAAAGAATAAACTTTTATATTTCAAGATCAGTGCAGTATTCTTAGAAAATGACAATTTTGGTAGTCACAGAATAAATTTTATAATATGACTGTTTCTAAAATTAGTTAAGCTTGGCATGTCATCTTACTCTGTAAATGACTTTTATAAAACAGCTATCATATCAAAGAACTGGCTGACACCCCCCCCATTAGCCAAAATGCAGCTTAATCATATCTTATTCACTCATGTCAATGAAACTTCTTGCTTTGAGGCCTGACAGTTACAAAGAGAAATTAGCTGCTGTGGTTTACCCCAATTCTAGCACTCCCTCCTGCCTCCCGTATGCTCCATAGCAATAACTGCTTTTTCTAGACTGGGCATATGTCCAAGAAACTGGAAGTGAGGTGTCTCAAGCCTCCTTGGTTTTAACTCCAAAGTCCTCCAACAAGCTTTCTTTTCTTCCCCCCTCCTTGCCCTTTCACAATCCCTCTTCCCTTGCAAAAGTAATCTTTAGATCTGTCATTCTGATGCTTCTCTTCCTAACTGCTTTTTATGGATAATTGTGACCACTTTTTTCATCTGTCTTCAGCAGTAGTATACACCAGTACTTTCTTTTTTCATCTCATTCTGCTTCCTCTGTGGCTAGAATCCTACTTCAGAAATAAAAGGAGATTAATGCCTTCCCTTGATTCTGTTACTTTTTTAAATTGCTGTCCAATGGTTCTTTTTCCAGATTTCTCTAAAGGAAGGCTATTTCCTTGTCATTCAGAGTTGTGTCCAAGGAACAGCACCAACACCATCTGAGTACTCCTGAGAAAGGCAGAATCCCACACTTGCTGAATGAGAGTGTCCGTTTTCCAGAAGCTCCTCAACTAATTCATGAAAATTTGGATGCGCTGTGCTACACTAATGTGCTTCCACATTTGTGTACCTTAATTGCCCATCTGGAACTTAGCCTCAATTTCTTCCCTATGAAGTCCCTGAATTTAATTCTGCATTATAAGCCATAATGTTTCTAATAAACTTTTAATCAGGCTATACCTTCTCTAACTTCCTCTCCATAAATCACATGACACTATTCAATTATGTTAATTTGGTCTATATGATACTATCCGATGAAGTTATAACATTTTCTATAAAACTAAATTATGGCCATACGTGGCTGACCATTTATGGTGATATCCATCTATGGTAGATAAAACACAGGTCTGTGTGGTGAGGTACATCAATCCTTAATGCCTCTCCAATAGTAAGAATGACAGCAAGAGCAGGAAGATGTTACTCTAATTCTCTGACACATTTTGGGGCTGGAAGCTGATGTTACCTTCTTTCCTATTTCTATCACCCTGCTCTTCCTTCCTCTACAAATCAATTTGACTTTACTATCCTCCTTTACATACACCCACATACTGTTTCTTCATTTATTCCATGTATACTCTGCCCTCCACATTCATTCTCTCTTATTCATTTCCTCTTCCCTCTTTCCTGACTTGCCTCAGATCTTAGAGTATCTTAAAATGGGAACTAATAATTCCGCTCCTTTGGTGATACTCTCAATAGACTCAACTGCTGAGCCCTGATTAGATATACAACTTGTCACCATTTTACTTCTCCTTTACTTAATATGCATTTAAGAGAACATTTTCTTTAGCTATTTGAATATATTAGTGCTCATATTTAAAAAAAGAAAACATTCTATCAAATGACTTTTTAAATAAAATAGTATTCTTACCTTCTCCTTTTACATTGACTATATTTTTCCCATTGGAAGGTCTAGGTAAAGGCTCTGACACTTTCTTGCAGACACACTGTTGAGGTAACATCAAACATGAGTTTCCGTTTAAAAAATTATAATGAGTTGCATAAAGACTTTCTTATCAATTTTCTTTCTTTTTTTTTTTAAACAGGGTCTCACTCTGTCATCAAGGGTTGGAATGTAGTGGCAAGATTATGGCTCATTGCAATCTCAAACACCCCGCTAATTTGTTTTGTGTTTTAGTAGAAATGGTATTTCACCATGTTGATCAGGATGGTCTCCATCTCTCGACCTCATGATCCACCCACCTCAGCCTCCCAAAGTGCTGGGATTATAGGCATGAGCCACCACACCTGGCTCAAACTCCTGGTCTTAAGTAATCCTTTCACTTCTGCCTCCCAAAGTGTTGAGATAACCAGTGTGCACCACCACATCCGGCACTAATCAATTTACTTAAATAAATCTCAGTTTACCCAAGCTTGGTGGCTCACTCTTAGAATCCCAGCCCTTTGCAAAACCAAGGTAGGTACATTGCTTGAGCTTGGAGTTCAAGATGAGCTTGGGCAACATAATGAGAACCTATCTCTACCAAAAAAAAAAAAAAAAAAAAAGGCATTGTCATGTGTGCCTGTAGTCCCAGCTACTTCGGACGCTGATGTGGGAGGATTACTTGAGCCTGGGAAGTGGAGACTGTAGCGAGCCAAGATCATGCAACTGCACTCCAGCCTAGGCAACAGAGCAAGACTCTGTCTCCCCCGAAGTTTCAATTTAGTATTTTAAAACTAATTTGACTTATAAAATAAGAGAAGCATGTACTGTAAACCAAAGCATTCCAGTAGAGAATGTCATCTGCAGTTTCTAGATCAGGCTCATCTGTTATCTTCATATGTCCATTGACTTACTTATCCGAGCATGGCAGCCCAAAGGAAACATATTCACAGACAAAATATTAGCATGTGCATATTTCAGTCAGGAACTAGCTTCAAAGTACCTAACTCTACTTTGCAAACTCCACCAAATATAAGACAACATTTAAAAAATACATATTGGCAGCCGAGCGCGGTGGCTCACGCCTGTAATCCCAACACTTGGGGAGGCTGAGGGGGGCGTATCACGAGGTCGAGAGATCAAGACCATCCTGGCCAACATGGTGAAACCCCGTCTCTACTAAAAAATGAAAAATTTGCTGGGCGAGGTGGCACACACCTGTAGACCCAGCTACTTGGGAGGCTGAGGCAGTAAAATTACTTGAGCCTGGGAGGCGGAGGCTGCAGTGAGCCTAGATTGTGCCACTGCACTCCAGCCTGGTGCCTGGCAACAGAGCAAGACTCTCTTTCAAAAAAATATATATATATATATTGGCCAGGTGCGTTTGCTCATGCTTGTAATTACAGTACTTTGGCAGGCTGAGGCGGGTGGATCACCTGAGGCCAGAAGTTTGAGAGCAGCCTGACCAACACAGTGATACCCTGTCTCTACCAAAAATACAAAATTAGCCTGGATTGGTGGTGCGCACTTGTAGTCCCAGCTACTTGGGAGGTTGAGACAAAAGAGTTGCTTAAAGCCAGAAGGTGGAGGTTGCAGTGAGCGGAGATTGCACCACTGCACTCTAGCTTGGGTGAAAGAGCAAGACTCCATCTCAAAAACTTATATATACACACAAACACACATATGTATATTATATATATAATACATATTATATATATATGTATTATATAATATGTATTATATATTACATATATAATACATGTTATACATAATATATAAATGTGTGTATTATATAATATATAATATATAAAAATATATCTATTACTTGGTGTAATATTTACAATATTAAAAATTTTAAATATCCTCATAGAAAAATTTCAGTGTTAAGATATTTATGATAGAAAACTTGGAAATATGTAATATTGAGCATCAATAGAACACCATAGAAGATGCTTCATTTAGGGAAACAAACATTTGAAAACACCTACATATTTTTTGATAAAATCTTTACTGATAGAAAAAAACAAGTTTGAATAGAATGATAATGTAGTGATAAAATTTTTATGTTATATTTAAATAAAAGCAAGCAAATATGTGATCAACTGTGCCACAATTTTATTTATTTTTGTATTATACTTTAAGTTGTGGGGTACATGTGCAGAACATGCAGGCTTGTTAGGTAGGTATACACGTGCCATGGTGATTGGCTGCATTCATCAGGCCAGGGACAGTGGATCACACCTTTAATCTTAAGATTTTGGGAAGCCACGGTGGGTGGATTGCTTGAGGCCAGGAGTTTGAAACCAGCCTGGGAAAAATGGTCAAACCCCATCTGTGCAAAAGACACATAAATTAGCTGGGCATGGTGGTGCATGCCTGTAATCCCAGATACTCAGAAGACTGAGATGGAAGGATCACATTGCCCTGGAAGGTCAAGGCTACAGGGAGCTGAAATTGCACTACTGCACTTTTGCACAGGCAACAAAGTGAGACCCTGTTAAAGAAAGAGAAGAAAAGAAAAGAAAAGGAAGAGAAAGAAAGAAAAGAAAGAGAGAGAGAGAAAGAAAGAACAAACTTCAAAAGTGTAGCCAGCTTTCTTTAAAAGGAAAAAAAAAGAAAAAGAACATTTATTTAGGAAGCATCTAAAATGTGCCAGCATTCAATTTCACATTTGTTGTACACACTGTAATCATAAAAAATAGTTATGATGATGGCTTTCTGCTCATTCCAGGGTGTTAAGAGCAAAATGAATAGATGTGATCCTCTGTTCTCTCCATTCAGAATTTCCTCCTCTTAGACTTTCACATGGCTGGCTCTTTCTCATCCTTTAGTTGGCAGCTTAAATATCATACTCAAAGAAGTCTTCTCTGAACACAGATTTTCATTCCTCTCCCATTCCCATCCTAACTAAAAACTTCCTTCATATCTTCTAACATTTTCTATTTTCTTTTTAGAAAACCTTTATAGTGAAAAGTATTTGCTCTTTCTTTCTTTTTCTGTTCCTGATACTATAGCATAAGATCTCATCTTGTATATTCAGTGTCTCATTGACTAGCACAGTTTGTGAGCTATAACCAAAATAAATTCGAAGTCAAAACACTTAAAATTTCATCAGAAAGTCTCATGTGCCAAACCGCTATGTTCCTACAGGACATCTTCAGTCCAAGTAGCCTGCCAAAACTGAACATACCCCTACCCCAGATTTAAAATCCACATGGCATTTCCTACTTTCCCATTCTTCTTTTGATGTTACTGCCATTTTATCATCCTTCAGGTTTACAAAAATTTTTCTCGAGATTTACTAAGTCACTGAATACTGCTGTGATCATTTTGTCTCACATTTGTAAATGTATTTTCCAGTTTACAAATGATTTTACATTTCCCACTACTTTTGTTCATTACACATACCTGAGAGGTACCATTAGTACCATTCTTATGAACGAAGTCAATGACAAAACAATAAAGAATTTTTCCCAAGGTCCTGTACCTAGTAAGTGGCAGAACCAGGACGCTAACATGTCTTTTGACTTCTACTTGGTGCTGGCAAAACTATGCACCAGCTGCTTCTAGTGAAAAGTCAGGCCCCACCCATTTCTCTCCGCAGTCATAACATTAGAATACACCATTATTATTTTATACTTCTGCTGCCATAAGTGTGGCTGCCACAAAAGTACTCAGTGCGTTCTCTTTTTGAAAATAACTTCTACTTACTACAACACTAAACAAAATCATTGTTATTACAGCCCCACATAGTTACTACTCCCCATGTTTTTTTCTTAACTTAAAATGTTTGTTGTAGATCTATATTGGACAATCAAAATATATAAACATATTAAAATCTCAGCATATCTTTTCAAGTTCCAATTTCAATAAAAACTACAACTCAAACTGTTTCTAACTTTCCTTATGATTTTGCACATCCAGATATAATATAGAATGATACATTTGGCCACAGCTTAACCTGAAATAATTCTTTAGATTTTATATAAACTTATTTTCAGAACACAAAGTGATTTTTTGCACATTCTAAACTTTATTTTTCTGGCACTATACTAGCTTCTTACATGAATCATGCAAATTAGCAGAATTATACTATGAAGCAGTAATTTACTTAGCACGGAAATACTTTATCAATTATGAGCTCAAAAACATGAGAAAATAATTCATTATGGGCATATGCAGGAGGTAATTATTTGCATAAATCACTTCTTGTGGGGGAAAATGAGAATTTAGTTTATAGTGGTACCCTATTTAAGTGGGTTGGCATTGCAAATAGTATTAGTTGCTTTTATTCTGTTTGTCAAAAAGATAAAGATAAATGTATAAATTCAGCTCTTCCAAAGAAAAGGAAAAAAGCAAGAGTAAATCTTTTGGGCAATAATTGTTGAATGAAAGCCACACATAGATAACTAAAGAGAAAGCTCTAACTAAATATGCTGACTATGAAGACACAGATGGACTGACCGACCAGTCACTAAAGAAATGAGATCTGTGAGAAAAAAAATTAGGTGGGAATAAATCATTTTTAAAATGTGAGGATGAAAGGAGAAACAACAAAGAAGCCTAACTAGTCAATTTAATATGAGCTTTAGCCAAGGGAGAAAAGAAACAACATGACGTACCATAAAGTACATGGAGAAATAGACATGTAACTGAGCCTTTTGCTCCTTTATAGCCCTAACAATACAGGTTAATACTTATGCTTCAATTGGTTTTTTAAAAATATTTCTGTGATACAGAGTTTAATTTTATTACTATAAAACATTCAATTAGCTAACCATGGTCATCTGCCACTACCTGAAAGACCATCATTATTGCAGAGAGGAAAAACTAGAACTTTCCATCAACTTTCCACCTAGAGGAAGAATTGGTCACCAGAATTCTAAAGAGTAATGCATGTTAGCTTATTAGTGGCATTAAGGGGAAAAAAATAAAAGAGTAATGCATGGCTTGTAAAGGCATATTTATTAGAGCATGAGTTGGGGCTAATAAAATGTTTAAGAAATTTTAGTCTAAAATCATCATCTAAGATTCCAGTTGAATTATATTGGAAAATATATTGTAACCCTCTTTGCTATTAATGACCTATTTCTAATTTATTTCTTTTTTATTTATGGCATAATTTCTCAAAATAACCCATCAAAACTTATACATCTTTAAACATTAAAAAATAATACAAATGTAAGCAATATTTTTAACTGTAGCATTTAATCAATAGATACATTATGTCTATTACTTATGACATTCCATTATATAAAAATTCATTCATCTATTTATTCAGATTAAACAACTATTAAGGCTGAATGTGGCAACTCATGCCTGTA
Source organism: Sapajus apella (assembly GCF_009761245.1). Classification (NCBI taxonomy): domain Eukaryota; kingdom Metazoa; phylum Chordata; class Mammalia; order Primates; family Cebidae; genus Sapajus; species Sapajus apella. The sequence continues at coordinate 5,024,446 of NW_022437059.1, forward strand.
ACCCCAGCACTCTGAGAGGCTGAGGTGGGCATATCACGTGAGTCCAACAGTGAAAGGCCAGCCTGAGCAACAAGGCAAAACCCCATCTCTACAAAAAGTACAAAACTCAGCCAAGCATGGTGACAAAGGTCTACAGTCCCAGCTACTTGGATGGCTGAGGTGGGAGGGTCACCTGAGCCCAGGAAGTGGAGACTGCAGTGAGCCAAGATCCCACCACTGCACTCCAGCCTGGGTGACAGAGTGAAACTCCATCTCAAAAAAGCAACAAGTACAATGCTTCTTACATGGAAGACTGTATTCCAGGTACTCCAGGATACACACAACTATGTCTATGACCTCCAGTAGCTCATAGTATGCAGGAACTTCAAGTGACTATTTAAACAACTAAATATAAAAATTCTGAAATTTTAAATTTCCAAATGTAATATAAAAACTTTGGGTGGATATTTTAAATAAACTACAATGACAAAATTATGGTGTTAAAGTCTTACCATATTGGTATTAAGAGTCTGCTTATATAACTTGTTATTCACAGTAAAATACATGTTATTCATTAGATGAAGTGTTTTACATATACCCTTTATGGACAACTTATAAAACACACAAAAATCCATTTGTAATACAAAGTTTGGTAACATAAATGTAAATTTCTACATTTCTACAATTTCAATTTTTAAAGCAGATACAATCTGGTTATGTTGCCCAGGCTGTTCCCAAACTCCTGGGCTCGAGCAATCCTCCTGCCTCAAACCCCCAAGTAGCTGTGACTACAGGCGTACACCACCATACTCAGCTAGTTTTCTACAAGTTTTAACATTATTTTAGTCTCACTACAGAAGTAGTAATAGAAGTAGAAAAAAAAATCTCTCCTAAAAACAATGTGATACCAAAATAATAAGTGTCCAGAAAAAGGTATATGCTATGTGCTGTACAGTTTTGCCAATAAAAAGTACCAGGGAGATTCCATGATAACTACAAGTAATTTGATTCACTGAAGATTTATACAGGCATAATTATGAAAGTAACACTAGTATGATTTAAAAGCCAATAGTAGGCCGGGCGTTGTGGCTCGCACCTGTAATCCAAGCACTTTGGAGGCCAAGGCAGGAGGATCACCTGAGATCGGGAGTTCAAGACCAGCCTGACCAACATGGTGAAACCCCATCTTTAAAAAAGAAAAAAAATTTATATATATATATATATATATATATATATATATATATATATATATATATATAAAACCAATATTAATGTGTATCCAAATAAACCTTAACCAAATTTTATATTTCCTTTATTGAGGAAAGCATTTTCTAATGTGATTTTCCTGCCACTATGTATTTTCCAGTTCATTTTCTTTCAGTCCCTACCCCGTCACAGTACTTAATCAATCTTTTGTTAGTTAACAAGGTTAAACAAATTTTTTAAATCAGTTAGCCATGTCTATGCTTTTCTCTGACCAACTTTTTATTACCAACATAAAAAAAGATAGATAAACTACTGCTAAATTTTAAAAGTAAATAATATGCAAAACTTGACTGAGAAAATTAATTTTACAAGAGGCCACTTTACCTTGGTGGTAACAGTCAAGTCGTCATCATCTGGCTTAGGGCATGAATCAACACACAGTTTGTGGACAATGCTTTAGAGCAAAAATCTACAATGAAAATGAGCAAGTTGATTACTTTACAAATTTTTTAATTGCCAGCTCATATTCAGCTTCTCCCTTCAAAGAACCAGAACACAATCTGGGAAAGGGTCAGCTATCTGTACATTAAATAATGTTTCTTGATATAATTAAAATATGGTCTCTGTTCTAAAAATAGATTTTGGTTACCTATTTTTACACCTCTATCTGTCTAAATATATACAATAGTCAATGAAAACCGACCTTGAGCTCCATAACAAATATTGACAGCCAATATATACCAGAGCCTGATGCTAATTTACGCTGACAAATTATCCTTCCTGAATTGTACTTAAAATTCAACTAATAAATGACGTAATTTTTGTTACCTAAACTGGAAGAAACCTGATGACCTAAAACAAGGCAGAAAGATCCACCATTTCTTGTCCATTATCTATCTCTGGTTAAAAGACTAATCTGTGTCACTTCAAATTGGCAGTCTTGATTCCTCAGCATAGAAACCACTTAAGAAGGTCCCATTGCTTTCTTTTGTCCCAAAACATTATGGGGAATCACCTGCAATATTTGAAACGTGTGAATGCTAAGTGCACAAAAGTCTAATAACAAAGGGGTATGTTCTCTTTTAGAATACTCTTTCCAGAAACAGTAACGCATTAACAGTAATAAAAATTCAATTATACTCACTCTATACGTCCTACCTTTTTCAGGTCCACATTAACTAGGAAGCCCTCAAATCCCTCACAGGTAGGGTCGGGCATGGTGGCTCATGCCTAAAATCCCAGCTCTTTGAGAGGCTGAGGGGAGCAGATCACTTGAGGTCAGGAGCTCAAGACCAGCCTGGCCAACATGGTGAAACCCCGTTTCCACTAAAAATGCAAACATTAGCCAGGTGTGGTGGCAAACACCTGTAATTTCAGCTACGAGGGAGGCTGTTATGTTTGAACCCTGGAGGCAGAGGTTGTGGTGAGCCAAGATCATGCCACTGCACTCCAGCCTGGGTGGTGGAGCAAGACTCCCTCTCAAAAACAAACAAACAAACAAAACAAACAAACAAACAAACAAACCTTCATAGGCACTCAGATATCCAAGAAGAGAGACTGCTGGAAAAACAGAGTCCTGGTAGTTGTACTTCTATTTCCCTAAGTACTATCTAAATGTCTTTCTTCCTACGGGCTCCAGATTCCCCTTGTGCAGGGCTCCATGGCAGCCTCCAATATCCAAATCTTCAATCTATGAAAGCACAGATTCCTGAAAGGATGGTCTCAAATGACCAGGAGTGGCTCTCTACATCCCTGCTCCTGAATAAAAAGCTAACTGGAGTCTCCATCAACTGCCCCAACATAGACACACCTCCAGTTACCCAACTGAACTTCATGACTGGCCAGTCAACCATGCCCCCAACCCAGCCTACATGAACATTGGAAGACCATCAGTGAATTATGAAAAGAAGCAGAGGTGAGGAGGCATCTGCCCTGGGCTACAGATCTATGTAGTTCAGCAATCTCTCGCCCCTAGTACTCAAGAAGCTCTAAGCCACCCCTCTGTAAATCACAATGGAAGAAATGTGATACCACATTTCTATCTGCTGTAGAGACTCCAGTGTCTCAAAATGTTTTAGCATCTTTCAGTAAAAATCTTCAAGTTTGTCAGTTATTGATTTAAAAAAATGCAGCAACGTGTTTAAAGCTCCCTTGAACCCTCTATTTTAATGTGCCTTTGTAAATTCCCAACACCTTGTGTTCTTCATCTTTGTAATTTATCTTTATTAAACTTGTCATAAATTCCAATATTCTGATCTCTTACTGAAGAATTCGTACTCCTATCCAATAAAGTATTGTTTTTCCTCAAACTTGGCCTTCCCCTGCTCATTCCATTCTTAGCCACTGCCATTGGGTTTAACAGTTAATTTAATTTTCATTCTATCCACTGGGTGCACCAGACTCACTCCCCCTTTGTATCATCATCGTCGTCGTCATCGTCGTTGTCAACATCATCATCATCATCATCTGAAACAGAGTCTTGCTCTGTCACCAAGCTAGAGTGCAATGGCGTGATCTCGGCTCACTGCAACCTCCGCCTCCCATGTTCAAGCAATTTTTCTGCCTCAGCCTCCCAAGTAGCTGAGACTACAGGCACCTGCCACCACGCCCAGCTAATTTGTTTTGTATTTTTAGTAGACTGATTTTCACCACTTTGCCCAGGATGATCTGGATCTCTTGACCCCCTAATCCACCTACCTCAGCCTCCCAAAATTCTGGGATTACAGGTGTGAGCCACCATGGAGTGGCTGTAATCCCAGCTATTTGGGAGGCTGAGGCAGGAGAATTGCTACAACTCAGGCAGCAGAGGTTGCGGTGAGCCTAGACTGCACCACTGCACTCAAGCTTGGGTGAGAGAGCAAGACTCTGTCAACAACAACATGCCCATAAAATAAAAAAAGAAGGGCGAGTACTGGGTTTTAAAATGAGTTTAAATCTCATTTCTGCTACTTCCTATGTCCAAAAAGAAAACTATCCTAATCTATTTGAGTCTCAGGTTCTCTATCTAGAAAAACACTTGACCAGAATGTTTAATGCATGTTGAAGTACTAGAGGTTATTTTAATTAGTCCTGTGATTCCTTAAAATTCTGAAATTCTGCATGCTTTTGATTGTCTATAAGAGAATTGGGGATACATAGCCAGCAGAATTTGAAAAAAATAATAGAACAAAAGAAACACCAAAAGCAGAGAAGAACACTTTAAAACATCAAGAGAAGGTTACAGAAATGTCATGGAAAAAGAAAAAAAGACTAAGGAAAAGTATCATGGAAGTAGGCAAAAATATTAGCCTAAAGGGAAAACCAAACTGGGAAGTCAAGTAATTTCTCTCTAAGACTTGTCTAATCTTGTTTTGTAAAATTTACAATCCTATGGCCAAACCTTTACACTGCCTTTTAAGGTAAAGATAAAGCCTTCGATGGTAAAGATAAGATATTTGTTACCACTGAAATTGTCAAATTTACTAGGACAAACTGTTAGACCAACATCATGTCTAACAATAACCTTAAATGAGAGTTAACATATAACTAGATTTGACTATATTCATTAATCTGATTCTAACATATATCTTGATCCAGTTGCTGCACAGATCTTTATCCATCTATGCTGAGGAGCAAAAGAAAGATTTGGAAGCCAGGCAGCTGATGGGTTAACTGTGAATCAGCTACTTTGTTAACTATGGGGTCATGAGCCAATTAATCAACCTCTCCAAACCACAGTTGCCTATTTAATAAACAGTAGGTCATAAGAACACAGATGCTGTGGTGGCTTTATGAGATAAATGCATAGCACATAATAGGGTGGTTAGCCCAGAATACAACACTCAACAGATATTAGTTTCTTCCATCTATATTTCCTTAGTTAATATAATTTTTCAAATCTGTAAAATCCTACCTAACTGCAGATTCATCAGAACTCCCAGGATCTATTAAAGGAAAAGATAAAATGCATTGTAAATCAATAACAAATATATAGAATATTGAAAACATAAGAAGGCACAGTCATGCATGCCTGAAATCTCAACTACTTGGGAGACTGAGGCAGGAGGGTCACTTGAGAAACCCAGAAGTTTGAGACCAGTTTGGAAAACATAGCAAGACTCTACCTTCATAAAAAAAAAATTATGCACACTTGCGTGCATGCTTTAGACCATTTTTCTTTAAAGTATGGGACTGACGCTTTGTTACAAAGCATTCTTTTGGGAGCATACCTGAGACCTTATTAGAATTAATATAAATTATACCTACTGGTATGTGATTCATGCAGTAAGAACTCTTACTTCCCTTAGTCTGTATTAAATGCAAAGAATAAATTTATCAAAATTTGATATCTACAAGTGAACTGCAATATACAAGTCATCCTAGCCAAACCAAATGAAATTGGCTGAAAATGATATTGTTATCAGAACAGGCATGATGAGTGACCAGTGTCAAAGAGCATGATTTCTGAACCAAAATACGAAGGGCAGTTAAAACAGAGTATACAGTAGTTCCCTTATCCATGACAAGTGTGGAAAAGACATACTTGCCATGTTTTTCTCTCCTCTCACACCACAGAAACAATCATCAACAAAGAAGGCTTCCACGATCAAATGTGGGGAGGGTTTTTTCCCACCAACAAGCAAGCAATCATTTCTGCAGATGACACAGGCTGGGTGTCCTCTAATTCAGTTCTCACACTGTCTGCAGATAGCATCAGATTCCACAGGTAAAGGGCTCAGTCCCATGAGACTGCCTCCCTACATTAGTCCTAAGTCTGAAACTCCAGAACTTCTGACCAATCGGCTTCAATTTGGGGTTCAGTTGAGGTTCCCAGGACTCCCTCTTTAGGTTAAATTGAATTGCTGGAATGGCTCAAAGTACTCAGGGAAACACATTTACCAGTTTGCTATGAATGCCATTACAAAAGGTACAGATGAACAGATGCACAGTGCAAAGTGTGGGGGAAGTGGGATGAACATTACATGCCCTCCCAGGACATACCATCCTCCAGGAATCTAAATGTATTCAGCAAACTGGAAGCTCTCTAAGCCCAGTCCCTTTGGGTCTTTATGAAAGCTTTATTACATATGCACCACTGATTAAGTAAATCACTGGCTGTTGGTGATTGAAAACCTTCAGGCTTTCTCTTCACCCCAGAATCTGCAGAGACAGACAGGGGATCTCAACCCTCTAATCAATGTCTTCACGATAATGACCAGTTGCCATCCTGAATCTACATGGGGGCTACCAGCCATCAATCATTAGCATACAAAAAGACATCAGTTTGGAATTTCTAATGATTTTAAGAATTGTACACCAAGAAATGAGTCAATGTCCAAACACAGATTTTACATTCGCAGTTTTGATTTCTGTGGTTACAGCTAATAGTCAACTGTATGCCCAAAATATCACATGAAAAACTTCAGAAATAAACATGTCATAAGTTTTAGTGTGCCATTCTGGGAAGTGCTATGAAACCTTGAGCCCCTCCATGCAGATCAGGATGTGAATTAGCCCTTTGTTCAGTACATCCACACTGCTTATGCTGTTCACCCATTAGTAATCAACACGGTCTCCTTCTGTTGCCAGCCATCAACATCATTAAAGCCTGAAGATCCACGGTCACTCACAGCTCATGATCTTTTTTCTGACTTAGATTCAGGGGATGCATAGTGGCCTAACACTGCATTACAATGCCTACCTCATTCATCTCACTTCATCTCATTACACAGGCATTGTATTACTTCATATCATCACGGAAAAAAGGGTGAGAACCATAAAAATATATCTTACTATGAGTTGTTGTTAATTTCTTACTGTGCCTAATTTATAAATTAAATGCTAGCATAGATATATATGTGTAGAAAAAAATGGCATGCAATTTAGTACTATTTGTGGTTTCAGGCATTTATTGGGAGTCTTGAAATGTATCTCCTACATTTAAGAGGGAACTACTGCATTTTTTTTTTTTTTTTTTTGAAGGAGGGTTTTTCTTGTTTTTCCCCCGGGAGGGGGATGGCGCGATCTCGGCTCACCGCAACCTCCGCCTCCTGGGTTCAGGCAATTCTCCTGCCTCAGCCTCCTGAGTAGCTGGGATTACAGGCACACGCCACCATGCCCAGCTAATTTTTTATATTTTTTTAGTAGAGATAGTGTTTCACCATGTTGACCAGGATGGTCTCGATCTCTTGACCTCGTGATCCACCCGCCTCGGCCTCCCAAAGTGCTGGGATTACAGGCTTGAGCCACCGCGCCCGGCCGAACTACTGCACTTATTTTGATGAACACAACACAGCCTCCCTAGCTCTGCAGTTAAAATTGTTCAGGTTAGGATAAAACGACTTATCACCAGAAGCCAGCAAAACATAGGAATCAGACCAGAAACAAGGATCCTAGCAAAAACCTTCCAGCTGCCAGTGGAGAGCTCAAGAGAGATCAATGTGTTACTCTGGCTAATACTCTTCTAGGGAAGGTGCTGGGTGGTTTACTTAGTTGTAGCTATATGCTCAGCTCTACGTATAACAAGGCCTAAATTCACCTGCCATTTTACCTCCCACAGAAAGAACCACTGGAAAGATCACTCCTTTAAGAGCTTATCCACTCCGAATCACACCTCACATTCAGAGAGAAGCTTAAGAAACACTGGGGAGGTGTGGCAGGCCGCAGGCAGTACTATCTGATATGGAAGATTTATAGAAAGAAAACTACCAATGCCCTCTTTCTGCTAGATTGTGCCAATGCTTTTCCCTCTCCCTAGCAGGAGAAAAAAATTCTTTTTAAACCTCATATAAAGCAAAATTGTGTGATTTCCTTTCCATTCCTCATGACAGAGAATCTAGTCATAGGTGAGTCATGTCACCATAATACAGACTGTTTTCAGACTCATCCCTCAAATGAAGAGATCAGCGAGGAGCATGGGTATTTACCTATAGCATTCACTGCCTGGTCTTATTTCCAACTGAAAGTACATATGGAAGACTTTGTGATTCCAGTTTTATAAAGTACAACCTCTTGAACTTGTTCCTTTCCAAGGAACAGAGAGTCTATCTGAACCCACCCCATAAACCAAGATGCTCCAGTGTGTACTGTGTGGTAATGCATGGTGTCATTTTCCTCAACCCTTTCCATTATGTGGCAAATATCTACACAAATCATGTTTTCTAAATATGCAAAGCACATGTCATCAGATCTTATGACAAAAAGAAGAAAAACAAAAGAACAAAGTATATCTTAAATGACTACATTCAATTACCATAGAACTTTAACTTTTTAACTAGTGAAAAATATATCCACTGTATTATTTCAACTATGACTCTTCTGAAAAAAGTAAAACTATGAAGATAGAAAAGAACAGTGGTTGGAGTTGCTAGGAAGAAAGGGAGAGATGAACAGGCATAGTATTGAGAATTTTTAGGGCAGTGAAACTGTTCGGTCTATCATATTAAAGTAACAGATACATGTCATTATACATTTGTCCAAATTCACAGAATGTACAGTATTAAGAATGAAACCTGATGGCAACTATGAACTTTGAATGATTATGACGTGTCAACGTAGGTTCATCAGTTGTAAAAAATGTAACAGTTTGGTGGAAAATACTAATAATGGGAAGGGCCATGCATGTGTGGGAGGCATGGAAAATAAGGAGAAATCTCTGTACCTTCCTCTCAATTTTCATTTGAACCTAAAACTGCTCTAAGAAAAAGTTACTGATCTAAAAAATATACTCATTATCTATGCATCCCAGGATTTCCAGAACAAAAGCTAAAATGAAAAATAAAAGATATTCACTGAACCTATTATGATATATTTAAGCAAGACATGGTGACCCCCAAAATTGGAGATCCTTAAAGACCAAACTAATAGCAAGTAGGCATTATTTCTCAAATTGGAGTCTATAAAATATGTAAAACAAATAAATTTAATTGCATGCTCAGGCGAGAAAACATTGATAAAATGATTATTTTATCTTATTTCACAATTCTAAACAGGCATTTAGCACAAGATGAAAACTAGATTATTCATGTAATGAAAATAAAAGACAATTTTTATTCTAATTTTAACTCAGAAATTATTAGGCTTATTTCATTTAACAATTTTACTGAAAGGCTAATGAGATAAGGAGAACAGATTGTAATTACCTAATACTGCCATGGTAACTTACAAAGAAATACCTGTTAGTCACCAAAACTCAAAAAAGTAACCAGCATTGTAACTAAGGATGGATCATACAACAGAAACTAGTACCAAGTGACCTTATATTATTTGCTGTTAAAATGAAATTTTAGGGCCGGGCGCGGTGGCTCAAGCCTGTAATCCCAGCACTTTGGGAGGCCGAGGTGGGTGGATCACGAGGTCAAGAGATCGAGACCATCCTGGTCAACATGGTGAAACCCCGTCTCTACTAAAAATACAAAAAATTAGCTGGGCATGGTGGCGCGTGCCTGTAATCCCAGCTACTCAGGAGGCAGGGGCAGGAGAATTGCCTGAACCCAGGAGGCGGAGGTTGCAGTGAGCCGAGATCGCGCCATTGCACTCCAGCCTGGGTAACGAGTGAAACTCTTTCTCAAAAAAAAAAAAAAAAAAAAAGAAATTTTAAAACAACACCAAAAATTCAGTTGGGGCTAATACTTTTGTGCAGAAAAGCTTTCATATAGCAGGCAAAAGACTGACATCCTTAAAAGGCCCACATGCAAGGCTGGCCCCTTGGCTGGTGTTTAGGAAATTGAAATTGAGAGAGTTCCCACCATTCCCTGGGAAGAATGGCTCACTGTGTCTAAAGTGTTTAGAGAAACAATGTGGTTACTCTGAACAGATGCTTTCCTTCTGGGAGTCTGGAATTTGGGCACACGTGAGGGAGAGAAACCTCCATTTAAAAAACTTGGGTCCTGAGTCTCTAATGAGATTCTGGTACTGGTAGACATCACTGTACATGTATTGCCAAAATGTGAGGCTGGGAGAATTAAGCAGATCCTGGGAACTCCACAGGATAGAACTCCTAGAAACTTGTGCCTGGTTTCCTCCAGACTTGACAAGATGCACCTTTTCTCTCTAATTTTGCCTGTACCCTTTCATTGTAATAAATTAAAGATCTGAGTATGATTATTTTCTGAGTCCTGTGAGACCTTCTAGTGAATCACCAAATCTGGGGGTGGTCTTGGAAATCCTTGACACAAATGCATCACATAAAATTTTTGTTAAGTTGATATGATATATGTAACTGTCATCAGATGGTTATTTCACATAATAACTTTACCTAATCCATTTTTGTTTTTTCTCATTGATATTTGACTTGGAGATTCTGGTATTCCTGTATCTAATTGAATAAAGCCATTGATGAGGAAGGATTATTTGCGGTCAGAAGTTCCAGACCAGCCTGGGCAATATAGTGAAACCTCATCTCAAAAATACATACATATATACATACATGCCTTAAAAAGAAAAATAGCTAAGCATGGTGGTGTATGCCTGTAGTCTCAGTTACTTGGGAGGCTGAGGTGAAAGGATCATTTAAGGCCAGGAAGCAGAAGTTGCAGGGAGCAAAGACTGCACCACTACACTCAAGTACTGGCAACAGAAGGAGACACTGTCTCAAAAATAAACAGATAAACAAACAAATCAATCAATCAATAATTGTGTATCCAGCTAGATGTAACCACACATGACTATGGTCCCAGCTACTCAGGAGGATGAGGTAGGAGGACTGATTAAGCCCAGAAGTTCAAGGCTACAGTGGGCTGTAACTGTACCACTGAATAGACACTGTATTCTAGCCTGGGCAACATAGAGAGACCCCAGTTCTTATAATAATAATAATTATTATTATTTATTTAAGTAACTTGTGTAACTGGAGAACTCATCATTCAAGTAACTTGTATACCTGCAGAAAAACATATGACCACTGAGTAAGTTACAGCAGTCTACTACTGATCATAGAGTTCCTTTTACTTTCTTCTAATCTTTTTATTTCTTATAAAACTAGAAACATGGTTCACCCATTAAAGGCAGTTTATCACAGAACGAGTCAAAAAGTCAAAAGAACTGCATCCAAAGTATAGGATGTGTTATCCGCTGCTCCCTGCAAATAGTGGATTTGGTCATAATGAATCAGCAGGACTTTGAACTTATTAGTGTGCACATATGCACATGCAAGAGCTCATGTATGTGTGTGTATATGTGCATGTGCATATGTGTGTAAACGTTGACAGATAAAACCATTCTGTTTATGTAAGAATATGTAACATAACTTGTACTTCTCGCAAAGGAATTGTTTTTCTGTCTTCTGCACTCAGTAGGTACCTCCAAAACATAATCTCCAATTTGTATGGGTACACGCTTGTTCAATTTTACAGTTCTTATTGCCATTTACTTATAGTACAAAAAAGGGACTGCTGAGCTCCCAGTTCTGAAGATAGTTACTTTCTTAGTGACAAAAAGTAATATGTAATACAGTTCACCTGTGAACAACAAGGGTTTGAACTGCAGGGGTTTACTTATATGCAGATTTTCTTCTGCCTCTGAAATCCATAGACAGATGAAGACCTGTGTGAAGATCCACTTGTTTCATGAAAAGTCAGTAATATTTTTTCTGATGATTTTCTTTCTAACAGCTTCATTTCTCTAGCTTACTTTGTTGTAAGAACACAGCATATAATAATGCAGCACAAGTAAAATAGGTTTTAATGGACTGTTTATCAGAAAGGCTTCCCGTCAATGGTGGGTTACTAGTAGCTAAGATGTGGAAATTAAAAGTTATACTCAGATTTTCAACGGCACAGAGATTAGAGTCCCTAACCCCCACATTGTTCATGGGTCAACTATAATTATTTATTTACTAAATACAAGCAATTTATTATAAAAATGAAATAGAAGATCCCTATGTATAACAACTTCAATTTGTCATCATGCGACTATAGAGAAAACATACAAAATTCTAACAACAATCTTGTATCTTATTTATGCAAAAAATATTATATAGAATTTTAGGGATTGTAATTAAGTAAATGATTTTTTTCAGACAATACTGTTTCAGATTATAAATTAGATACAACTACCTTCTTAAATAACTCTGAATTCCAAACTAAACAAGTGAAACTTTGAAAATTAATTTGCATATATGTATATACATATATATACTTGCAATTTACACATATTTTTAAACTGGTCATTTTCCATTAAAACTACCTTAATCTTACATCTTATTTTCTTTTTTTATCAAGAGTAGGACCAACAAGATAAATGAGAAATTTACTATCAGAAGTCTTACCTGCCTTGAAGTATCTTCTTTTTGTGTTCCAAAATTTGTTGTCAAATTCTATGTATAAAAATGTAATAAGGCCGGGCGCAGTGGCTCAAGCCTGTAATCCCAGCACTTTGGGAGGCCGAGGTGGGTGGATCACGAGGTCAAGAGATCGAGACCATCCTGGTCAACATGGTGAAACCCCGTCTCTACTAAAAATACAAAAAATTAGCTGGGCATGGTGGCACGTGCCTGTAATCCCAGCTACTCAGGAGGCTGAGGCAGGAGAATTGCCTGAACCCAGGAGGCGGAGGTTGCAGTGAGCCGAGATCGCGCCATTGCACTCCAGCCTGGGTAAAGAGAGAAAACCCCCGTCTCAGCCTAAAAAAAAAAAAAAAAAAATGTAATAAATAAAATTGTTATTTTAATACTAAAATAAAAAATATTTACCAAACACATTAAATTATTAAACCATTTCAGGCAATATCAGCGCTAATACCAGAATTTAATTTCTGTCCCATACACTTCAAAATTTTAAGCTTTACAAGTTTATTCGCCTTTTAATTAAAGAAAAAGAAGTGAAGTGCTCATAAAGGGAGGGAGCACAGCTCAGTAAATTAACTATAGTTAGCTGGACATCGTGCAAAGCACCCTTCACTCAGAACAAGTCTTTGCTCTGTAACCAATAGGTATTTGTGCTCAGACAAGTTGCTTCTCTTAGGCTCTGTGGTTTCTTCTAAAAAATAACGATTTGTCTACCTTACTTCACTAGATTGTTAGGAAGATGTAATGAGATTACATGCTTAAATGTTCAGCGAAATAGGAAAGCAATGGAATAATTTATTCTTGAACTTTATTGCTGAAACTATTTTGGAGTCCCAAATGAAGTTTGATGTGTGTTTTCCATAGGTTCTAATATTCAAATGTTGCAGTTTTCATAAAATGTTATTAAGTGCTAATTTTGTTTATTAGTTGTATTTATCGTGGCTTGTACATCAGGGCATTTTAGGTAATTCATAACTTATAACTAAATTTATATATAAATAATTTGATTAAAATAGATAACATAATTGTCCCCTATTACTGAGCTCATCAATCACACCAAGAGCAGAAAATTAACAGATGTCAAAGCCTGGCTTTGACAACCACCACTCCTTCTCTACCGCCTCAGACTCTGAGCCAGCACGTCTGTGCCAGGATCCTCTCCAACTAACACACAAGAAAAAAACCCTGCTTTTATTGTTTTTCAGGTTTATGAAGGAAATGCAAGTTGACATTTTCCCATTTCCAAGACATATACTAACAACATATTTGCATGTAACATCCCATATGTTACTCAGCTCTGTTGTCATTTCATACATCACCATACATTAATAGTTTTATAGTAATAATCACAATTTTAATATTGGGTGTCTCCTGTTTTGGTTTGACTCACACTGCTTCCTTGGAGCTGGTCAAGAAATAGTCAAATGACTTTCCAGGGTCAATGCAAGATATGGAATGCTTTATGAATTTGTGAGCCATCCTTAGGCAGCAGCCATGCTTCTGCTTATCTGCTCTCTGTTGATCCAATTTTAAAGTATATGCTGCTGAAGCAAGTACAAAGCCCTGTTTTATACATGGATACTCATGAGTCATAGATGAAGCTTAGCTCTGTTCAATCCAACTCACCTACTTGAGATTCAGAGAATTTTATCAAATGGCTTCCTGTGAAGTGGAACTTTAAAATACATTTAAAACTTGAGGAAGATATGCAAGTAGCCTGGGAGATTTTTATTATTGTAGAAATGGATTACTTGCGGGGCCAACTGCAAGTTGATTCCCACTGCTCTGTGGAAAGACAATATGGAGCCTTCTGCTATCTAACCAAGGCTGCTGCATAGGATATAAAAGAGCCTCAAGATACAAATCTGACAGCAAAAGGGAAAGGGAACTCTAATCTCTTCCTACAACATTATTTGAACATCTCTGACTGGTGGGAACAATCTCAACTAATATTTGTTAGAGAAAAGACCAACAGGGGTCTCAAAGGTTAACTTACCATGAAGGCCTAGGCTAAGTCTAGCTAAGATGTGGGCTCCAAATAATGTTTTTAGTATAGGGGAAGCATCAATCTGCTCACTATTTGTGTGGGTAAATCTAGGAGGCCTGGCTCCCAGAGCAGGGTGCTGAGAACAATGGCTGAGCATAAGTGAATAACTAATAAACACCGTAGCTTTGAACTCCATGTACGAATCACCATGAAAACTGAGGGGTCTGAATCAGCGAATGCATCCTGGTGGCAAAGGTCAATCATTATCAGATTGCAGGACCAGTTACATTGGCAACAATACAGCAAGTGAATCCATGGAAACAACAGAATAATTAGAATGGCCTTTTTTCCCCCTTCTGACTTGTAAAGAAAGATTGCCTTCCTTGGACTTAGAAAACACCTTAGCTTCATGGAAAATTCAAAGAAGGAAGACACAGAAGATAGCCCCAGGGGACAATACAAGATTTTCTGCTAAATTGAACACTTCAAGATCCAATAACTCATTAGAAAAGTCAGGCCAGGCATGATGGCTAGCACTTTGAGAGGCCGAGGCAGGAGGATTACTTATGCTCAGGAGTTCAAGACCAGCCTAGGCAACATAGTGAGACCTTGCCTCTACAAAATAAAAAAAAAAAAAAATGAAGAAAACAGAAGTCAAAGATGTGCTCTACATTCATCTGATGCATGGAGATTATACTTAGAATGAGATGAACCACACTCAGATCCCCAGGCATAAGGATCTTTAAAGTCCTGAAAGAATCTTGCATTCTACTTCTAACTAATCTGGGCTTCTGTTGATTTCTAGCTAAAAAGTGGACTAACTCTTGCTATTTCAAATGACCTGAACCAAACTATGACCTCTCACCTAATGTATAAGATTCAATGGTTGCAATTATTTTAAACATCAATTTAGTATTAACTCATCTTTTAATATAAACACTTACTTGTCAAACCACAATAAATAGCATAATCCTATGCATCTCATACACACATCTTGAGTAAAGACATTAATATTTTGCTGAAGAAAAATATTGACAATACCTGATGAGCCATAATGTACAGGAAGCATTAGGGCTGTTCTAAAATAACAAAGAAATAACTCCATTCAAGAACTTTAATAAAGTCAATAATAAACAGCTAGTTTGATACTTTATTGATTTAATATCCTGCCTGTGAATGTAGACATAATAACCATTTACATGTACTAGCTTGTGTCTATAAGTATCTTGGGTGCTCCAGTGTTCATTTTTGTAAATTATCACAAAGGCTAAAAGAAAGGGACAACAAGGAAATCTCTTGTTCCCCTGGGGTATGACATAATACGAGTTGCTAACTTGTAGTCCCTTGATGGCCAAGAAACTGTGCTGAGGTCATTTATCTAAAGTACGCAAAGATTTAAATGAAGATTTTCCCATTGCTTTCCTGGTCTGATATATTGTAATTTATATCAGCTAGGAGTCAGATAAGAGCCATCTACAGCCTGAAAACAATAAATAATAATAACAATAATGGCAATACTAGTAGTCATAAACTAAAAGTCCACACTTCAAAAATTAATAAAACGAATACAAAAACCTTTAGCTAATATAAGATTACAAGAACAAAAACATCAGATTACAAATAACACTCTAAATTATAAGAGAAAATGGATCCTACTATATGTCCTTTATGTTGCTTAGTCCAGATATTTGCTTTTCTATCTGATTGTGTTGATATTTTTCACTATATACCAATAATTATGTTAATCTTATTCATATTTCTGAATTGAGTGACTCCACTCTAGAACACTCAGGTTTTTATTTTAAACAAGAACTACTGTACTGTCTCAGCCTATCAATAGCACGTACATTTGCCTGGTTTTTCACTAAAATTTCGCTATTTGCTGTCTCTTGCAAATTATAGCAAATAAAAGTGGTGTTTCCATCCTATAAAAGGGCAAAAAAAATTTCATAAAATTACAAATTTCTCAAATGAACAAAAAATCTTCTCTAAGATGCTTGAACTTCAACATACAATATAGAAAGGAAGAAGTTGAAAGCGTGAATAAACTATTAACAAGTACAGAAGTTGAGGCAGCAATTAATAGCCTACCACCCACAAAAATCCCAGGTCCACATGGGTTCACAGCTGAATTCTACCAGACATACAAAGAGGAGCTGGTACCATTCCTTCTGAAACTATTACTAACAATCCAAAAAGAGGGAATCCTTCCCAAATCATTTTATGAGACCAACATCATCCTGATACCAAAACCCGGCAGAGACTCAACAAGGAAAGAAAATTTCAGGCCAATATCCATGATGAACATAGATGCAAAAATCTTTAATAAAATACTGGCAAACCGATTGCAATAGCACATCAAAAAGCTTATCCACCATGATCAAGTAGGCTTCATCCTGGGGATGCAAGGCTGGTTCAACATACGCAAGTCTATAAATGTAATTCATCACGTAAACAGAATCAAAGACAAAAACCACATGATTATCTCAATTGATGCAGAGAAGGCCTTTGACAAAATTCAACAGCCCTTTATGCTAAAAATCCTCAATAAACTAGGTATTGATGGAACGTATATCAAAATAATAAAAGCTATTTACGACAAACCAACAGCCAATATCATACTGAATGGGCAAAAACTGGAAGCATTCTTGAAATCTGGCACTAGACAAGGATGCCCTCTCTCACCACTCCTATTCAATATAGTACTGGAAGTTCTAGCCAGAGCAATCAGGCAAGAAAAGAAATAAAGCATATTCAATTAGGAAAGGAGGAAGTCAAATTGTCTCTATTTGCAGACGACATGATTGTATATTTACAAGACCCCATCCTCTCAGCCCAAAATCTGAAACTGATAAGCAAGTTCAGCAAAGTCTCAGGGTACAAAATCAATGTGCAAAAATTACAAGCATTCCTATACACCAATAACAGACTTAAAGAGAGCCAGATCAAGAACGAACTGCCATTCACAACTGCTACAAAGAGAATAAAATACCTAGGAATACAACTAACAAAGAATGTAAAGGATCTCTTCAAGGAGAACTACAAACCACTGCTCAATGAAATAAGAGAGGACACAAACAGATGGAGAAACATTCCATGCTCATGGTTAGAAAGAATCAATATCATGAAAATGGCCATACTGCCCAAAGTAATTTACAGATTCAATACTATCCCCATCAAGCTACCAATGACCTTCTTCACAGGACTGGAAAAAACTACCTTAAACTTCATATGGAACCAAAAGAGAGCCCGCATAGCCAAGTCAATTCTAAGCAAAAAGAACAAAGCTGGAGGCACCATACTACCAGACTTCAAACTATACTACAAGGCTACAGTAATCAAAACAGCATGGTACTGTTACCAAAACAGAGATATAGACCAATGGAACAGAACAGAGGGCTCGGAGGCAACGCCACACATCTACAACATCTGACCTTTGACAAACCTCACAAAAACAAGCAATGGGGAAAGGATTCCCTGTTTAATAAATGGTGTTGGGAAAACTGGCTAGCCATGTGCAGAAAGCAGAAACTGGACCGCTTCCTGACACCTTACATTAAAATTAACTCCAGATGGATTAAAGACTTAAACATAAGACCTAACATCATAAAAACCCTAGAAGGAAATCTAGGCAAAACCATTCAGGACATAGGCATAGGCAAGGACTTCACGACCAAAACACCAAAAGCATTGGCAACAAAAGCCAAAATAGACAAAAGGGACCTAATCAAACTCCACAGCTTCTGCACAGCAAAAGAAACAGTCATTAGAGTGAATTGGCAACCAACAGAATGGGAAAAAATTTTTGCAAACTACCTATCTGACAAAGGGTTAATATCCAGAATCTACAAAGAACTAAAACAGATTTACAAGAAAAAAACAAACAAGCCCATTCAAAAGTAGGCAAAGGATATGAACAGACACTTTACAAAAGAAGACACACATGAGGCCAACAAACATATGAAAAAATGCTCATCATCACTGGTCATTAGAGAAATGCAAATCAAAACTACATTGAGATACCATCTCAAGCCAGTTAGAATGGTGATCATTAAAAAATCTGGAGATAACACATGCTGGAGAGGATGTGGAGAAATAGTAACATTTTTACACTGTTGGTGGGAGTGTAAATTAGTTCAACCATTGTGGAAGACAGTGTGGCGATTCCTCAAGGACCTAGAAATAGAAATCCCATTTGACCCAGCAATCCCATTACTGGGTATGTATCCAAAGGATTATAAATCGTTCTACTATAAGGACACATGCACACAAATGTTCATTGCAGCACTGTTTACAATAGCAAAGACCTGAAACCAACCCAAATGCCCATCGACGATAGACTGGACAGGGAAAATTTGGACAGGGAAAAACTATGTGTCCTTTGTAGGGACATGGATGAACCTTGAAACCATCATTCTCAGCAAACTCACACAAGAACAGAAAATCAAACACCGCATGTTCTCACTCATAGGTGGGTGTTGAACAATGAGAACACATGGACACAGGGAGGAGAGCATGACACACTGAGGTCTGTCAGGGGAAAATAGGGGAGGGACTGCAGGGGGTGGGGAGTTGGGGAGAGATAGCATGGGGAGAAATGCCAGATATAGGTGATGGGGAGGAAGGCAGCAAATCACACTGCCATGTGTGTACCTATGCAACAATCTTACATGTTCTTCACATGTACCCCAAAACCTAAAATGCAATTTAAAAAATAACAACAAAAAAAAGGAAATAAATGAAAACCAGTCCCTTCCTTCTCACTCCTTCACTCCTCTGCGCTTTCAGGTGTGTTGCTCTCTGCCTTGCAAACACCCCTCCTCTGCCTCCCCACATTAACTGTGGTCATCATCAAAACTCCCTTCAAACATACCAGTCCCAAGAATGCTTGCTTTGATCACAGCACTTAGCATGGTATATTGTAATAACTTCATTTTTCCCCCCTGAAACCAAGAGCTTCTTGACGGTAAGGCCTGTATCTTTTATCTCTATATCCCCCAAAACCTAAAACATAGTAGCAAATACTTTAAGTTTTTTATATAAATTTATGATCTAAATTATTATCTCTAGAGCAGTGTTTCTTAAACTACATTCCAAAGACTATTTGCTTATTGTATCCTAAGAGAAAGACTCCATGATAATCTGCATATGAGAAGTATTACAAAACTGTATTTTATATCCAATAATCAAGAAATCTCTTGAACTTTACCTAATACCCATCTGACAATACTTTTTGTGGCAAATATTAACATTTAAGAAACTAAAGAGTTTCAGAGATACAGTTTCCAGAGCTTCCCAATACAGTTGGAGGTTTCCTCTGGGTTGCACAAACTTGCTTGATTCACTTCTATCAATGATGTTAGGATCCCAGATGCCAATGTCAGGCACTCCTGCTCCAAATGGGCCACTAAGGAAATGAGCTCTGAATTAATAATGATTGGCTTCAAGTGTACATATTTTCCATATTATTAAATAGTCCATGGGTTTCTTTTAATACAAGAGAACAGATTTTTATCTTAACTGTTATAAAGCTCAGTATATTCTGTGTAAGAGAGAGAGGTTTTCAAAACTTAAAAATAAATATAAAAAAAAAAAACAAACAAAAAACCAGTTGGGCGTGGTGGCTCACGCCTATAATCCCAGCACTTTGGGAGGCTGAGGCAGGCGGATCACTTGAGGTCAGGAGTTGAAGACCAGCCTGGCCAACATGGTGAAACCCCGTCTCTACTAAAAATACAAAAATTGGCTGGGCATGGTGGCACGTGCCTGTGGTCCCAGCTACTCAGGAGGCTGAGGCAGAAGAATTGCTTGAACCCAGGAGGCAGAGGTTGCAGTGAGCTGCGATTGCGCCATTGCGCTCCAGCCTGGTGACAGAGCAAGACTCCGCCTCAAAAAAAAAAAAAAAAAAAAAAATCAAAGCTCAGTAAGAAATTCTATTCTCAATTGTAATGGTAATGCTGGGACCCTAATGCAACTCTACTTTTTAAATCCATTTTTACTGGTTTCCATTTAAATGGCTATTTAAAATTATTTTTTTTATTTTAGGCTAAATATAAAGCAAATACAAATACAATGAAAGTTCTCATACTAATCCATATGGGTTATTTCTAGCATAATGAAAGTCAATAAGTCTCTTGCATTTTTAAGGAAGATTGCTGAGGAGAAAGATGTAATGTCTGCAATATTCATAGACTATCCAACTATAACCAGGAATAACCTAAAAAAACTTCTAGGCATTCATATGGAAAGATAATTATTTTTGGTATAAAGAAAAACAGTTTTAAACTAAATTCTAAATTTCAACCCCATAACTGAGGGATTTATATAATCTACAGACTATATATTATAAACAAATACACGTTGACTTAAAAGCCTTGAAATCTTTATCAAAATATACTACAACGTAAGAGTTGTAAACTCAAATACCTACAAGGACAAAGGAAGGTTATCTGAGTAAGGAAAGTACTGATGTGGGCACAGTAGCAAACTGGAGAATATACACCTTTTATAAAGGAGCATCCTCCACACAGCAGGCCAACAGTGATAGAAACTCAGGGGACACTATATTTGATTTTTAAAGGCAAGTCTGAAGTCCAGATTTCTGTATAATTTGATTTTTAAAGGCAAGTCTGAAGTCCAGATTTCTGCATAAGTCTTCTAAATTTTACACGTTGACTGAATTTATAGAGGCAAACAAATTTGTGCACATTTAGAATATAGCCCTTTTGTTTTTATATTTGCTGTGAATGTGTAACTAAATAGTTGTATATAATCCAAGTATTTGCATGTAAAGTATTTTCTTTCTCTAGTATCATAAGTTTTACCAAAAAAAATCAGGCCCTCATATATAATAAAAATTGGTATTAAAAATCATAATACCTACTTCAAGAATTTTTCCAACATGTATTCATTGACAATCTATTTGTATATAATTTTCCCAGATTGTTAGCCAAATAGATAGTTTATATGACTGCCAACACTAAATTATTAAAATAATTTCTATGGAAATTCTTTTAATCAAAAGAATTTTGATTTATATCAAATTTATATCAACCTCATGGATTTCAGTGTGTAAAGCTGACATCCTGGTTATGCTAAAGATCTATAAACTTAACAGACATACTGAGATAGTTCATAATACAACATCAACTAAAAAATATTTAGGATTGGCTATTATTTTAATTAAGAAAATCCAACTTGTAATGAACATTTGTTAACACATAATCACCTGTAGGGTGACAAAGGAACATGAAATCATTAAAGAGTCAGCCTCTACTTATGGAAAGATTACCTATAAGCAAATTTTTGAAGACTCTCTGAATGTCAGTGAATGATTAACGGTGGGAAAAATATGTGTTATTCTGTAAGCTGAGAGATACTGCCAATAATATTCCCTTGCACGTCCCAGTCACAGACATAGAGAAAGACAGGTGAGTCAGGCGAATCTTATTGAAAAGAACTTTAAAGAAAGTAGCACCTAGCAAATGCCAACTCTTCTAGAGATTTTGTACATTTTTTGAGATACAGAAATGTATATATTGCACTTATCTATTCTGGGGTTCTTAAACAGGAGTATATCCAAACCGCGAGCGTTTGTTTGTTTGTTTTTGCTGTTACTGTGGTTAGAGATAAGAGTCTCACTATGTTGCTCAAGCTGGACTCAAACTCTTAGGCTCAAACTGCAGCTACGTAAAGGAACATGCCACTGTGCCCAGCTTCAAGAAAACATTTTAAAACATACACATTCAGGCCTTATTAGATCTATTACATCAAAAGCTTCAGGGGAAAGCCTAAAATTTTAGATTTTTAACAAAATTTGCTCAGGTCACTATAATGCACAATTCTGAGAATTTGTGCAGCAGGCAATCCCTTCAGCCTCATCCCTCACCCACGTGGCTAATTCCCTTTATCAGTTGTAGATGTGGCCAAAAAAAGAAGAGTAAGAGAGTCATGTATTAAATCTACATTTAATGTTCATGGGTATGAGTAGAACAGGGACAAATAAACTGAAAATCCAACTTTATTTCGCTATTAATAAGCTCCTTATCTCCCGCCTTTCCATCAAGACATTCTAGAATTGAGAGGAAAGTTTAGAATCTTAGATTTAAGTGGCTGTTTCTGCCTGGAGGGGTAGTAAGTCGGTTAATAATTTGTTTCATCTTCTGTTGAAGCGTTCCTCATTTTGTCACCACATATTCACTGCCAATATGGTTTCCTCAGAGTCCTCCTGAAATTAATCTCTAGGCAAGTTTCAACTCACTTTCTTTTTCAAACCAAAATTTATTAGCCCCACAGCTAAAGAGCACTTTGTTCAACACATAATCTGGAAGAACAACAAACTAAAAAAACCTCTTCTTGCATTTTCCCTTATTACCTAAATTCCAAGTGACCTGCATATTCCTGATGGTTCTCCTTTACCCTTCCCATTTTTCCCTCTTAAGCCTCACCACTGAGAGATGATACATCAGGTTTTTAGAAAACTGTCAGCAGCCGCAAGATGTCCATTTATTCTAAGTTACTTTAGTTTTGTTTGAGTTTTAAGATAAAGCCTAGTTTCAGGGCATATTTTCTTTCCTGTGTTGTTTTACATTATTTAGGGAAAAAAAAAAACCTGGCATTTAAAAAAAATTGAAAAGGTTTTACCTTTAAGAAATTCACAAATATTTTCCAAAGTATATTTTAAAAAGTTATGCCCTTTAATGCTTCTTTCAAAGTATCATTATTTAAAATACGATTTTAGACAATTAAGTTATTTCAAAATAACTTAATTGTCAAGGTTAAAACCTGTGTCAAGGTTACCTATGTCAAGGTTACCTTACCTATGTCAAGGTTAAAATGAATACTTTGAAAAGAAAATTGATTGATCTACATCTGTCCATTGCTTCAATATTTGCATCATGAGAAAGTAGTTTTTCTGCCAGCGACATACTCTCATTATACCCAGCATAAGGGAGAGCGGTGATGCCATAGATATCCTTAAGATATAGGTTGGTGCCATGTTTCAGCAGAATGATGGCACAAGTCTCTTCCTGGCAATGTACAGCCTGTCCATATTAGATCAAGAAATAGATTGTAAATTCTAAGAATTCAAAATACATATCCCACAGGTTTAACCAACTAGTTATATTTAAACAAAATAAATTTATTTTAATTTTATATATGTAAATCAAACCCATGTCATGCTGAAAGAGTTGGCTACTATATACCTGTATTAAAGGTGTTCTGTTTTGTCACAAAGGTTAACCTGGCATTTTCTGTTTACCAGGAGAGTGACCACTTCCACACAGCCAGTGGCACAGGCCAAATGCAGAGCAGTAGTGCAAGACTAAGAGGACCTTTTAGGAAAGTGTAGTGCAATATGTCAAAACATACAGTCATTCACATAATTGTAAACATTGAATAGCATGTTTTCCCTCTTCCTTATTTTTCTTGAAGAAAGTACAATACTTTTTAGCTCTTATTGCTCACTACCTTAATGAAAACAGCAGCCTATTTGAATAGAAAGAGCTTGGTCTTTGGATTCAGTTCAACTAGGGTTTCAGTCCTACTTTAAACTCTGTCATTTACCAGCTGTTACTTAGCTTTTTGTGCTTCAACTTGCTCATTAATAAAAACAACAATAATAGCTATCTCATAGGACATCATGATGCTAAAATGAGAAACTATGTAAAGTATTTAAAATAGTTCCTACAGCAACAACTCTAAATTGTGAGATTTTCTTTTTTTTTTTTTGAGACAGAGTTTCACTCTTGTTACCCAGGCTGGAGTGCAATAGCGCGATCTCGGCTCACCGCAACCTCCGCCTCCCGGGTTCAGGCAATTCTCCTGCCCCAGCCTCCTGAGTAGCTGGGATTACAGGCACGCACCACCATGCCCAGGTGATTTTTTTTATTTTTAGTAGAGACGGGGTTTCACCATGTTGACCAGGATGGTCTCGATCTCTTGACCTCGTGATCCACCCGCCTCGGCCTCCCAAAGTGCTGGGATTACAGGCTTGAGCCACCGTGCCCGGCTAGATTTTCATTTTTTGAGATAAGTTCTCACATTTTTGCCCAGGCTGGAGTGCAACGATGTAATCATACCTCACTGTAGCAGGGAACTCCTGGGCTCAAGCAATCCTCCATACCCAGTCTCCTGAGTAGCTGGGACTGCAGATGTGCACCAGCATGCCCAGCTGCTAATTTAAGATTTTATGTAGAGCAAGAATCTCATTTTGTTGTTCAGGCCGGTCTCAAACTCCTGGCATCAAGCAATCCTCCCACCTCAGCCTCCCAAAGTTCTGGGATTGTTTCTATTACTACTTACTTAACAAAAAAATTTTAATTAAGTAAAATAATACAATTATACCTACTTTGTAGGATGACTTAAAGAGTAGGTCACATTTTAACACCTCTGATATTTGAATGCCACTTATAATTCATGATTTATTACAACTATAATTGGTAGCATTTAAAAAATTAGTTTATTGATATATATAATAATGGGGCATCACACAATCCATGAGTCCTTACATTAAGTAGCATATGGTATACTCAGCAGGTCTAGGGCAGTTCTAGGGGTATAACTGGCACTTAAATACATTGCAGTTCTTAAAGGTACTACGGGGAAGAACACTGAAATAACAGTAATGTATTTTTTAAACAAATTAATTCTTGGATTTTTCAAACAACTTGAAGACAAAGGAATCTCATGATTCAAATGAATAGGTATGGATCATTTAATTCAATACTTATATTTAGAGAATATATGCAAATCAGACTTTCCCATGATTAATATTAGTGTTTAAGGTGGATAAACTTTTCAAAGGGCGGTTCAAGGTTATCTTCTACTATTTTCTAACTTCAGAAATCCTTTTGTTTGAAAGATGGGAGATAAAGTTTAAATGAGATTAAGTTCTAATATCCCCATTTCAAATCTCTCGGCTTGTGCAGACAGGGCAGGTAAACACAAAGTTTCTAAGGATGGAAGGGTCCTGAGAGATAGTAGAATACGTCTGCTACAGAATAGGTACTCAGGTTATGTTTGATGAATAAATTGAATGAAAGAATGGATAAATACAGATGGGGAGTTCAATATTTTTAAATAAACTCCTATAAAGCAGTATTTTTGCAATAGTAATCATTTATATTTGTTATTTTTATTTTCAAAGAATACAAGTAAAATGAAACAACTGATCTATCATTGTTTGCAAATGAGTTAAATCTTTGTGTAAGAAAAATATGTGTACATAATAAAATAGATACATAAAATCTGGAGACAGATAAAAACATTCCCTTTTTAGTTCTGAAGAGGCTAAAAGTTCATAGATAACGCACAATAATAATGATGATAAAAAATAGAGAGATTGTTTTTATCTGGGCAATGTTCATATTCCTCTTCCCAAGAATTATTCCATTAATACTAAACTTGTACTAGAAGTGTTGTACATGCTCACTGAAGCAACCACAGTTAGGAAAAACTTTAAAGGCCGGGCGCGGTGGCTCAAGCCTGTAATCCCAGCACTTTGGGAGGCCGAGGCGGGTGGATCACGAGGTCAAGAGATTGAGACCATCCTGGTCAACATGGTGGAACCCCGTCTCTACTAAAAATAAAAAAAATCAGCTGGGCATGGTGGCGCATGCCTGTAATCCCAGCTACTCAGGAGACTGAGGCAGGAGAATTGCCTGAACCCAGGAGGTGGAGGTTGCTGTGAGCCGAGATCGCGCCATTGCACTCCAGCCTGGGTAACAAGAGTGAAACTCCGTCCCAAAAAAAAAAAAAAAAAGAAAAAGAAAAACTTTAAAATGCAAATGCCCAGAAATTAGAAATGTTATCGCATTTTGCACACATTTTTTGTTAACACAAGACCATAGTATGTTTGTGTGTGTGTATAATCAAACTTATTATTTTTTCCTTGCTGGCTATAACAAAATATATCTTTGCACATCAACATACTTCTATATTTATTGTCACATTCAATGGTTACATATTATTCTATCCTATGGCTGCAACAGAAATTTATTTATAGAATTCATTCTATCTGTTCTTTTAAAAATAAGTGCTGCAAAAAACAAAGTGCCTGTATCTCTGCTTCCTAAGGATATTTCAGTATAATGGAATTGATGGGCAGAGTATCCACATTTTTTAAACGTAGTACTTACCACCACATTGTCTATTTAAAAAGTAATCGGCAACTTAAACCTTAAGCAGCAGTACAAAACATCTTCACACATATTGTGGACAGAAAACAGTTTCATTCCTCTTTTAATTTAAATTCTTATACCAGAAACGCAAAGAATTCTTTCCTATGTACATAAGTAACTTGTAAATCTGCAAAAAAGTTCTTTGCCCACTTTTATTAGAGTTTTTATTTGATTTTAAAGAATTTCCTATAAGATGAAGATGCACTTTTCATCTAATGTGTATATATGTAACTTTTCATCTAATTTGTATATATAACTGATTTACATATAACATTATATATGTAATATATATGCTATACATGCCAGTACTATACATCACACGATATATAATATAATGAATTCCCTGTAAAATGAAAACACACTTCTCATCTGAATATATATATAATATAGTAAATACTTTTCAAGTTTGTTTTCTTTCTCATTTTTTTTCTGATACACAGGTAGTTTTAATTTTTAGTTTGCTAAATCAACCTTCAGAATGCCTGCCTCTGCGGTCATTCTTAGGAAGGCTTTGCCAACATAAAATATACCTGTAAAATAAGCATGTGTGTTTTCTTCTGATACTTTTGTCACTTGCATATGTAAAAGTTTCAATCTGTGTTCCATCAGGCACTCATGTTTGTGATATAAAATTTCATTAGTTTTCTTCAAAGAGCAGACATTGTTTTCATTAATAATTCATCCTTTCCTATTTTTATCTGTCAACATTATCAATCCTTACATATGTCTTATATCATTTCAGTGTTTCTGCATTTCCTATTCTGTTCCATGCATTTATCGATATTTTCAGCTTTTAGTAAACAATTATTCAAATTAATAGCACATTTTAATATCTAGAGAAGCATTTTTTCAGTCCATTATAAAATTATTTAAAATGTCATCACAATAGTAAAAGACAGCAGGTGTCGTGCAAAAATGTTAAAACCTTGATATTTTCATTCGGTTTATGTAAAATTGATAAACACAAAGAGAGTTCACATTTTGAGAAAAATGTGTCTTCTCATTCAAGTACACAAAACCCACCTCCCACTTCCAAGTTTCCCTCTAAGACCCTTCAGTAAACAACCGATCTATGTAAAACGGGCAGTTTTATCTAAAAAATTTTCGCCTGCTGAAAATGACTCCCGGTATTTTTGATAGGGGAATGAGTTCTCTCAGTAGGGACCTCCTGTAACGTATAAAACACCATACTTTAAACATGAACGTTAAAAATAACAACACTGTATATGCCTAACTTAGTGAGTTAAATCACTCACACTCTCCAAGTGCTCCAGCTGGGGAATTAGGAAGGATACAGCAGCTGAGGCTCATAAGGCTCCGCTGCTCCGAGGGTGCCCAGCGCCCTCCAAGGCCCTGTCCCAAGGGGGAAGCCGGGCCTAGGGAACCCTCCAAACCCGGGCTGAGCCCCGCTACCTGTGCGGCTTGTCGCGGGCTTCCAGGTCTCCGCTCCGGTGTGCAAGGCAGCTCCACCTCCGCGGCGGTGCCCCCGACAGCCATCCTGTGGATCTCTCGCTGTTCCGCGTCTCGGATTCGGTGCCGGGAAGCGGTGTAGGCGGGGTCTATGGAGCCCAGGACCTGAGGCTCTGCTCTGCCTTGGCCCCTGGCTCTCGAACCCGAGGAACTTCTTCAAGGTGGTGACTTCTCAGATCCCCAGCAACTAGCTTCTGGCTCCTCCCACCCCCACCTGGCGCCAACCCCCAATCTACAATCCCAAATCTGCTTTCTAGCCCAGAACCCGTGATCCAGCCGGGTCACCACAGCCTTCAGCAGCAACACTTGCAGCCTCCGACCTCAGACCAAGCGAGCCCCGCAAAGCCGTTAGGTGCGCGCCTGCGCCACGGTGGCCGCCCGGCTCCCGGAAGCCGCTCCCAGGTGCGCGCAGGCAGGTGGGGATGCAGCTGGGGGCAGGCGGGGCTGCAGCTGGGGGCAGGCATCACTGGGCTCCCGGTTCTCTTGGGCTCGCCCGGGCTGCCGGAGGACAACAGGAACAGGATTGCAGGCGCGCATTTCATATCACAAACATGAATTCCTGATGGAACATTATCAATCCTTACCTATATCTCATATAAGGGAGGAGGGGGAGACCTGTCTGACCATGCCGCCGCCCCAACTCCTCCTCAAAGGGAGACCGGGTCTGGCATGGGCACTCAGCGGCACTGGAGCGGCTTCGTGGATGGGCTGGCTTCAACGCCGAGACTCTGGCCCCGGTGTCTGCCTGGCAGGTGTCACGGAGCGGGAGATGCATGGAAAGTCAGGGGTTGCTCCTTCCCCCACCGGCCCCCACTGCTGCCCGTGCTGGATGCGCAGTTTGCAGGTACAGCTCTGGTACTGGTGTGAGATGGTGGAGCTTCGCTTGGGTGGCATCAGGGTCGCCGAGTGCACAGCCCATCCGGCCTAAGGGGCCGCTCCTCTTGGACACCTTTCCAGATCCTGAGCCCCTGCGCTGGGCACTCTGCATCCACACCAATGAGACTGAGCGGCTGCTAGCAGGGCGGACCACCTGACTTTGCCGCCTGGATTCCCAGCATGAGGAGCTGGGGGCGTGGGCATGGTCTGGGGTGTCCAGCCACTTGCTGCTCCCATGCCACGTCTAGGCAGCAGGGGTGACTTGGGTGCCAGCAGTGGATGGGGGAGCCGGGTACCTGATGTCCTCAGGGTTAAGTGCATTGCCCGCCCACCTGAGGGTCTGCTCTGCCTTGGCCTCCTCCAAGAGTACAGGGGCCATCAGGTGGCAATTTAGGAATGCTTAAATTGAAGGAAACATTCTTTCTCTCTCTTTGAGAGATAAGTGGTGGTTTTGTTTTGTTTTGTTTTTGATACTCAGTTACAGCACAAACAAAGATGAGGCAGAGGTGAAGGTCCACAGCCAGTTCCTCTATCGATTACCTCCAGACATAAATGTTCAACGTAACTGCTTTGCTTGTCACTTTCACCTCAACACTTACATATGCCTACAGATCTGTTCAATCACAACTGTTGGATTTAGAATTATTGAATACACAATTATTTCATAATAATTTAATACCCAAACTACTTTTAATAGTCTACTATCTCTGCAATCCTGAATTATTCGTTTTTCTTTGTTTATAAAACCATTGCTATAGTAAGATCAAAATCACAAAACTCACATTTCATTGGGTTAAAAAAGCATCAAAACATATTATACATAAAAGATGATAAAATGTATTTGTTTCATCATAAAAATTATGGGTTTGCAAAGTTTTTATATGTTTAGCTGCATTCCTGATTCTTTAACTTTAACCCCTCAAATCTTATGTCCTCACATTTCAAAATCAATCATGCCTTCTCAAAAGTCCCACAGGTCTTATTTCAACATTAACTCAAAAGTCCACAGTCCATAGTCTCATCTGTGAAAAGGCAAGTCCCTTCCACCTATGAAGCTGTAAAATCAAAAGCAAGCTAGTTACTTCCTAGATACAATGGGAATACAGGCATTGAGAAAATATAGGTGTTCCAAATGAGAGGAAAAACAGGGGTTAGAGGTCCCATCCAAGACAGAAATCCAATAGGGCAGTCAAATTATAAAGTTCCAAAATAATCTTGAGGAAATCGTCTTACCTGTTTTTCCTTTTGTGGTTTGTGCTTTGGTGTCCTCCCAGAGGAGGACACAGCTCCACCCTCGAAGTGCCCCCAGGTCTATACTGAGAACACAACTCTGCAGACCACTGTGACGTGACACAGGGTGGCGCTGTGACGCGATGCACATCAGTGGCGGAGCCTCAGGAATCTGAAAAGGCAGGCTTGGGTGCCCCCTCCTGGCGGCCGGGTACTGCAGGGTCCTCTTGCTCACAGTGTAGTGGCAACATGCCCCCTGCTGGCAACCAGGGCTATGCAGTGTCCTCTTGCTCACTGAGGTGCCTGTGCGGCTGGGCCCTCTTACTCACGGTGTAGTGGCAGCCCGCCCCCTGCTGGCCACTGGGGGTACTGCAAGATCCTCTTGTTTGTAATTTCATGGCCGCACCCCCGTGCTGGCAACCAGAGAACTGCAGGGTCCTCTTGCTTACCGTGTGGTGCTGCGTGCCCCCTGTTCTCTTCTCGGGGCACTGTAGGGCCCTCTGACTCACAGTGTAGTGGTGGCACACCACCTGCTGGCAGCTGGGACACTGCAGGGCCATCTTGCTCATAGCGTAGTGGCAGCACACCCCCTGCTGGCTTCTGGGGCACTGTAGGGTCCTGTTGCTCACAGTGTACTAGCAGCTGGGGACACTGCAGAACCCTCTTGCTCAGTGTTGTGACAGCACATACCCTGCTGGTAGTTGGGACACTGCAGGGCCCTCTTGCTCCCAGTGTGATGGCTGGCGCCCCCTACTGGCCTCCTTCTGCAGCACTTAAAATCAGAGTGCCAGTTATTCAGCACCCACAGTTCTGGAAATATGAACTGAAACGGAGCTATTACTAGAAAGAGTTGATGTCCCAGTTCTTGACTAACTTGGAAGAAAGATTTTCACCAAGTAGGCCCCAAGGGAGGAGCAAGCTGATCCTGCAAAAAAACAGCCCAAGAGTCTTGTGCCTGGAATTTTATTTTGGACTTCTTTATATTCCTGCCTCTGTCTCAAGTCTCCACCTGTTTTCTTTGTCTGGTTTTTCTGCTCCTAACTTAGGTCCCTGGCTTGCCCGTCTTTGGCTTGTGGGACCGCCTCACTGTTGGTTAAGGCACATGTGTGGAGGTCAATCCAAATCCACTGTTGGGGCTGGCTCCTTCCCATCTCCCAGGAAGGCCCGACAGTGGTCACATCTGTACCTCCTGTGCCTGCCTATCTCGTTTGAATCTCCTTCTCTGCCCTAATCTGTGCTTATGGTGCCAGGTTTCTCTTAAGAATGTCCCCTTCGTCCTTCTTATCAGCATGTAGCTAGCAATTTTCTGACATTTTAACTGTAGAGTGAATGATGATTGGGGCATCCTAAGAGGAGTTCTAGGGTATTTCTTTCTGCATAGGTACCTCTTCTTCCTTCTACCCACAACTGACAAGTGCCCATCCACTCCAGCATTAGAGATGCTACTAATATATAAATTTTTGATGGTCCCTCTAGGTGAGCCTTCCCATCATGTTCATGTCCAGCTATCTACCGACTCTAACAGAGCCCACGATCCTGTGTCTTTCCCAAAAGTAGGGAAGGAACCATTCATTGGAAACCATAGGAAATAAAATGAATGTAGGTGAAAACTTTACAATTTATACAAATAATCACTCAAAATCATCCTTACACTGAAAATGCAAAACTATACAATTTCTAGAAGAAATCATAGAATAAAAGCTATCTGCCCTTGGGTTTGGTAATGAATTTTAACAAGCAACACAAAGTGTCAATACACACAGAACAAAGAATTAAGCGGATTTTTTAAATATTAAAAGTGTATACTCTGGAAAAGACCTTGTTAAGAGAATGAAAAGACAAGCCACATATTGAAAGAAACTATTTGCAAAATACAGATCTGAGACTTTGTATTCAATATACAAAAAAATCTTAAAACTAAGTAAAACAGCCCAATTAAAGATGCACACAAATCTGAACAGACACCTCACCAAAGGATTTAAGAGAAACCAGCCCTTTCAAAAGACTCCACCACTGATATCAACCAACTGCTTGAAGCTGCCTCTCCTTTCTTGCCTGATAAGAGAACCACAGAGAGGTTCTGGCCAGTATGCAGAGGATGCACAGAGCAAGTTTTCATGTTCTCTGCTTCACCTTTTAATGTCAGAGGGCTGAAAACTTCACCCTGGGATCATGCTAATACTGCCATTATTTGAACATGGGACCCATGAAGGAGTAAGAAACTCAACTGCGATTGCACGCATTTCTCCTTTCATAAATATTCATGGCTCCTCCTAGAGCTTATTAAATATGTGTATTTGGCCATGCCACTCAGCATAAATTACTGTTTCCCTTACCTCTCCCTTGAAGTATCTGCTTCTGGCTTCTGGCTGGAGTCTATGCTTCCCAGCCTATTAGAAGGACTATCCTGCAGGCTGCAACCCTTTATAGGAAATAAATCTCTCACTGAGTGCAGTGGCTCATGTCTGTAATTCCAGCAATTTGGGAAGCCAAGGTGGGTGGATCACCTGAGTTCAGGAGTTTGAGACCAGCCTGGCCAACATGGTCAAACCCTGTCCCTACAAAAAATACAAAATATTAGCCAGGCCTGGTGGTGGACATCTGTAATCCCAGCTAATTGGGAGGCTGAGGCAGGAGAATTACTTGAACCCAGGAGGTGGAGGTTACAGTGAGCCAAGATCACACCATTGTACTCCAGCCTGGGCAACAAGAGTGAAACACCTTCTCAAAATAAATAAATAAATAAATAAAAATAAAGAAATATCTCCTTTCCAAAGTTATGAACCTTGTCATTCTTCAGTTGACAGTGTTACAAAGTTCAAAAGACATTCCATTCTCTCCCTCTGAAGTCCTAGAAATTGTCATTTTGTTAATGATTTTAGATGCCTGAGAACTTGTAATTGAATGAGTAGAAATGTTGAAATTGTGCTTTACCACCTATGTATCTCTTAATCCAATCAAGTAGATCTCTAAAATTAACCACGAGAATATGTATGCCTGAATTATGGCTAAAATTTTAGGATGAAAGCTATAGATTTCTATTTGTGTTTTATGCCTATTAACGTATGTTATATCTATATGTGATATTTTCTTAACTTCAGATAGCAATGCAAAATTCATTGATAAAATCCTCTAAAAGCACTCTATTTCTAACTTAGCTTGGAAAAAATATAAGCATTTCTAAATAAATATTCCCCAAACTCCTAGAAATGTAGGAACCGATACAAATGTTTTTCAAGTTAACACAATTCAGATAAAACATAGTTAAATAAGATTGATTTAATATTTTTGGTGTAATAAAACAACTATGTCTTCAGAGCTATCACTATTGAATATAAAACAAACATACATTTCTATTCTGCTTGAGTTCTAGTCAAATAAGCTAATATTATGTTTACTAGATACTTAAAATCTTAAAGCTTATAGATTTGATTCTAATTAAGTTGTTATTTTTATTAAAAACATTATTTTAATAATAATTTTTTTACAGTTTTTTTACAGAAACTACCTAATAATAGTTTCCAAAATACTTTTGGTAATTTTTAACCTTAAAGTTAAGCTAATTAAAATATTTGCATTAAACATCTAGATAATTTATAAAAAAGCTACAATACTAAAACATTAATTACTGAACATAACTAATTCAACTTTATATGCTTTTGCCCCCTATTTTAATGGAGAGACTAAAGATATTTTGGCCTGTTAATAAATAAATATTATTTTTTGTCTACTACACTGAGAAATTGTACTATGAGGAAACACATCCCTCTAGATGTTGGGAGATCGTATACTCATACATTGTCTAATCTACTATAGAATGTTAATATATGCCAATTTAAAATTGTCTACTTCCAAGTTTACTCTGGGAAATAAAGATTAATAAGTATTAAAAATATAATCAATATATATAAATAAAATTACTAGAAATAGTAGAATAATGAGAAACGACTCTATGCAAAGTATGCAAGAAAAGTAGGGCAAGTTTTGCAAGTAAAGCAGCTTGTATTTTTTATAAGAAAAACTATACAAAATATACAAACAAAAAGAGATACCTAACCTTCCCTGGGTTACATTTATATAGGTAAAATGTTAAGCTTTCAGAAATTATGTAAAATCCTGGAAATTTGTCGGTGTCGTCCTTATCCACGCTATGTACCGGTATAGTGTTGTGAGTCACAGTATCATTATTATTTTAAATGTTGCATGCCATAGACAAAATTGAATATCCTTGTTAGTTGTGGTATAATGAACTCTCATCAGATCTTTCATCACAGCCATTTCATGCTCTTTGTCATTTAGATATTATCTAGCCCTGATGCTTTCCTGAAAGCTCCTGCAATCAGCTACAGGTCAGGGTGTTTGTCTCCAACACAGGACTCCCTGAGACTCACAGAAAACACGATCACAGGTACTCTGGTTATAGGCTTCTGATGATATTGCTTAAATAACTTTAAGACTATACACTTGACTCAGTGAGGCTCTCCAGAAGTCTAGTTGAGAAACTGACAGGTTGATGACACTGCTAACCCAAAATTCAGCAAGACTGGAATTGATTACATGGCACTGAAAGAACTGATGAAAATTGATTATAATTTTATAGCTTTTGTTGAGCATTGCTGTTTCTTTAATGTTATGGTTTCTGGATTTAAGAAATCTCTTTCTCTTAAGCTAACTATAACTCACCACAATTTAGTAGATTACACTTTTGTAAATAGCAGTGAAGCATTTATCTTTTTTCCCTGACTGATTTCTCCAGAATTTTGAAATTCTAACTGAATACTCTTATTTTCATGACAATATAGTTGTTAGCAGAAGTCCAATAAGAATCTGTTCACCACACGTATTTACAGGTTTAAATGAAATATTGGTTGGCTGCTTGTGAATTATTTTCTTCCCTCATTTTTTTTTATGTCTCTATTATTAAACATAATTACAGGCATACCCATTTTAAGACTGCATTTTAGCCCGGGCAATAAAGCAACACCCCTGCACCCCTGTTCTCTCTCCCTCTTCCTCTTTCTTCCTTTCCTTTATTTTTTTTCTTTTTCTTTTTCTTTTTTTTATTCTTTTTCTTTCTTTCTCTCTTTCTTCCTCAAAAAAAAAAAAAAAAAAAAAAAAAATCTGTTCACCTTAGAACAGGACGTAATTGGAAACTTTGGTTATATTATCAAGGCTTTTACTGGAATATCATATTTAAGTAGCGTACCTAAGATCAGTTATGACCAGCAATTTTAAGGAACTAAGGTTGACTTTTATGGAGCACATCCTTATAAGGCACTCTGAGAAAAACCAGCCTGATACCTAGATTACAGGGTTCACAGCCTTACAGGTTAGTAAGGAAGGTCATTTTCTTGTAAGCCCAGGTTTTGGGGACAGTTTGGGGGTCTCAAGAAGAGAGGAATTCACCCAAAGCTATAAGGACTGCAGCTGAAATTTGATAGTATGTTCTGGGCTTGGCTTTTAGCCTCAATATGGCCTTTAAAAGTCCAATCTGAGATTCTGTATGAAAACGTCCAGCAAAGAAGCTTGAAAGCACTTATGTGGTCAGCTCCTGTTCTTGCTGCACTTACATAATCGGGCAAAATCTAACAAAATTACGCTTATTTTCAAAACAAGAATAATCTGACTTTGATCATCTATGATCAAAAATGATGGTTACAATAGAGAAAAAGTTTATGTTTCAATGGAAAGCTATAACTGGGCCAGGCATGGTGGCACATGCCCACAATTCCAGCACTTTGGGAGGCCAGGAGTTCAAGACCAGCCTGGGCAACATGGTGAAACCCCATCTTTACTAAAAGTACAAAAATTAGCTGGGCATGATGGTATGTGCCTGTAGTCCCAGCTAATCAGGAGGCTGAGGAGGGAGGCTTGCTTGTACCCAGGAGATAGAGGGTGAAGAGAGCTGAGCTTGCACCATTGCACTCCAGCCTCTGCGATAGAGCCAGACC
The DNA here is from genome assembly GCF_009761245.1 of Sapajus apella. Lineage (NCBI taxonomy): Eukaryota > Metazoa > Chordata > Mammalia > Primates > Cebidae > Sapajus > Sapajus apella. Next base: position 5,060,590 of record NW_022437059.1, read on the forward strand.
CTGTCTCAAAAAATTTTTTAAATAGGAAAACTATAGCCCTTGAGGGTTATCAGGTTCTAGTCTTGTTTCTTGTCTTTGGGCTATTTTTACCTCTTTGAAAACTGGATCCTGCCATCTGATGAATTTTGTCCCACGACGACACTTGTGGAACAAGAAGCCAAGTATTGTCTCCTCTACTAATGTGTCTATTGTCACTTAATGCGAAGGCCTCCAACCCTGGAACAAAGTTAGAAGAGGAAGGTTTGGTCCCCAGAATGCATAACCAAGTTGTGGTACATTCATGCAATGGATACTATTTAGCCGTAGAAAGGAACAAGCTATCAACTCACACGAAGACATGAGTGATCTTTCATGCACATTGCTAAATGGAAGAAGACAGTCTCAGGAGAATCCACACAGTGTGACCTCATTTAATGAGATTCTGGAGAAGGGAAATACACAGATGGGAAGGCTTTGGCTGCATGGGGTGGGGGTTTGAAGCATTCCATGTGATACTTTAATAGTGGATACTTGCCACTATGCATTTGTCAAAACATGCAGAATTTTACATCTAAATGGGTAAATCAAACTCTATTCTAATTAAATAATATTATTCAGGATATGGAGTATCACAGCACAGAATACATAGTGTGAAAAATAACTATGCTACAAATTACTATGGTTTGGATGTGGGTTGCCCCTGCAAAAACTCATGTTGAAATTTGACCCCCAATGTGGCAGTGTGTGGAGGTAGGGTCTAGTGGAAGGTGTTTGGATTATGGAGATGGATCCCTCATGAATAGATTAATGCCCTCCCATGGAGGTGATTTCTGTCTGCTCTCACAGGAATGGATTAATTCCTGCAAGAGTAGATTGTCAAAAATAGTCTGGTTTCCTAGGCTTCCCTCTTGTTGTGATCTCTGGCGCACCCCTTGCTCCCCTTCCACTTTCCACCATGAGGTGAAAAAGGCTGAGGCCCCACCAGATGCAACTGCCCAATCTCAGACATTCCAGCCACCAGCATCATGACCCAAATGAACCTTTTTTACTTACAAATTACCCTGCCTCAGGTATTCTGTTATGGAAGCACAAAATGAACTAAGACAGGAATGTGGGAAAAAACTCACTGAAGGTGTAGGAAAAATGGTGCTGACCTAAGTCCTTTGAAAATGAATAGAATCTGTACACTGGAGGCAAATGAACTATACTTCATCGGATTCCATTTTATAAAGTTCTTTCCAACAGGGGTAATTGTGAACAATTGTAAAACCACGGTATCTGTATCTGGAATCAAACAATGAGTTACATAAGTCCTAGATGGTAGGAACCAGGTCTACCACTGTTGCAGTGGGAGGTTACAAATTAGCAAGGGGAGAAGGGTAGAAAGATTCATGTGGTGAAGATTCAGAGGTGAAGACATCAACGTAAACTTATGTTTAGTTTAATACAGATACATACAGTTCCACATCGAAACCTTTGTAATTGGGTGTGTATAGGTAGGTGACATACACACATATACTTCCTAACATAGCTAATGAGGGACAAGACACAGTGTGCTCACTCAGCAGGCAGATATAAGTTTTCCTACCATTCTGAAAGGAATCAGGCTCTTTGAAGACTTTGTCCCAGTCTGATACTAGAACTGGGACAGTAAATATATGATCCAGGATAATCTTGAAGTATCAGAAATTAAGTAAGTACTAAAAAAAAAAAAAAACTGAAATATGTCAAAGAAAAATTGGAGCCAATAAAAAGAGCTACCAATGACCAACACAGAAATGAACTGTTCAACATAATGCTGTAGAGTTTAATGCTAACTAAAGCTTCAGGTAATTATCTAGGTGTCTGTATTTGTATATGTAGGTGAATAAGCAAATGGAGTTGAATAGAAATCTCCTATGCAAAAGAATTCCAAATAATTGATGTAGACACTCAGCTATCAGGGAGGTGGCGCTAACCCCTCACTCCGTGAGTATGGGCTTTACATTTGTGTAAACTTATTTATTATATTTTTTCCTGTGCTGTGGTTGTGTCCTAGGTTCCTTCTCTAAAATGCTATTCACCATAGGCCAGGAAAAAAAAGCAACCTTACAAACTCTGTTTCAATTCATGGCTAAATATTTTTAAAACAGTGACTTTGTAAAAATACGTTCCAATGGCAAATTGATTCATTGTGACTGGATCACTTATTCCAAATACTTCTTGTCTTTATTTTGTTCCAGTGCCTACTTTTTAGCCATAATACACCAGAATCAAATATTGGCCACTGGGAAAAAGTATTCAAAGAAAGAAAGAATGTGAACCAAACTTGCGACCATCATGATTCAATGTTGCACTACAACGTTTTCTAAAACAGAAGAGTTTAAAAGGATATTCAAAGTCAATCTCCACAATGAGGCTTTGCAGAAAATGAGGAAACCAGGGAAACAAAAATGGCAGGACATTCTATGGGAGATTTTAGATGTTTCTATGTTTTATGGGGAAAACTCACTTTACCTTTTAAAAAATCACAAATAATTATTGGAAACCCAAACCCTGGAATGTTTCACAAATTTAGTTGAACTTCTATGTAGTTCTGTCTATATAGCTAGCCATGAAGTTGATGATTTTTAAAACATCTGTGCCTTATTTGTGTAATAAAATACACAATGAATAATTAACCCTCATAGGAAAACATGTTAGACCTTGTGAAAGGAATATAAACACTGGGGACCCAAAATCACTAGGCTAAAGGGAAAAGTCAAACTGGGAATTGCTTAGGGCAAATCTCCCTCCCATTCTATCCAAAGTCACCATCTGCTCATTGAGATAAATGCATATCTGATTGCCTCATTTGGAAAGGGTAATCGGCAGCTCAAAATAATGAAACCGTTCATCTTTCCCTACCTATGACCTGGAAGCCCCCTGGCTGGCCTTCTCTTCAAGTTGTCTCACCTTTCAGGACTGAACCAAGGTACATCCTACACGTAATGATTGATGTTTCATGTCTCCCTGAAATGTATAAAACCAAGCTGTGCTCCTACCACCTGGGGCACATGTTGTCCAAACCTCATGAGGATACATCACAGGTGCAGGCATCCTCAAACTTGGCAAAATGAACTCCCTAAAACATCTGAGATCTGTCTCAGATTTTCAGGGTTCATACATGTAATGTAGGATGTTAATGTTGGTAAAACACACATTATTCTATCTACTATTACAACGATACAGCCCATTAGCCTTAGACTTTCTCCACAAAATAAAAAATGTTGATAAGATACAAATAATATATTTAAACTTAAATAATGTTGCAAGTTTTAATATGTGTACTTTTCATTTTTTTAATACTTTTTTGACTACTGTAATGCTGTAAGAAAAATGAGTAATTAAAACATGAATAAAAGTGTTTACAGGGGGTGCACATGTTTCCTCCAGCCTCAGGCTTGGGGTGACATGAAAGGCAACTGCCCATCCCCAGCTTTCATCCCAGCTGTCCTGATGGTGGCTCTCAGCATTTCTCCTTTCTCTATACGAAGATCAAACTCTAGAAACAAACCCAGATCTTACAATATGTTGTGACATGCTATGATGATGAGCAGTCAAAGCCTCAAGCAAGGGAAGCTTTTAAAAACAAGACTTACAGAACATAATGTGTGAAAGCAAAGCCAGTGTTGGGGTTCCTTCCTCTGCACACGGGGAGCAGACAGGGAGCTTTTGCCTCACCTTCCTCACATGGCCTGCAGCCACGTCTCCCCAGGTCAGACTTGAGGAGAATGAAACTTTGGTCTTCACTGTGGACATGCTACCAAGGGCTCCAAAGCCACGGTCTCTCTGCGGGTGGGTCCTGATCAGCCTGCTGCAGGAGCTGGGCCCTGGTTCTGGAGGTGAGAATACATCCTGGGCTTCCACTGCGTGGCTGGCACAGTGGGCATTCAGGTGCCTATTTGGGGACTGCTATGGAGTCCTGTGCCAGATGCAGTGGTGCACAGCTGGGAGCCAAGGGTCCCTGCTTCTGCTGGAGAATCTGGGCAGATGTAAAGGGTTAAGGTTAGGGGTAGGGGTAGGGTTAGGGTTAGGGATTAAGGTTAGGGTTGGTGTCAGGGTTTGGGGGCCGGGGTCAAGGGTCAAGGGTCGGGGTCAGGGCTAAAGAGTAGGGTTAGGGATTGGGGTAGGGGTAGGGTTAGGGTCAGGGGGTTAGGGTTTAGGGTTAGAGATTAAGGTGGGGGTGGGGGGGTGAAGGTAAGGGTAATAAGCAGATCAGTAAAAACAATTCTGCTTCCCTTCAATAACAACCTTCTCCAACTCATTTTGTCTCAACACACTTATTTTTCCAGCAGAAGAATCCCAGGCTTCTTAAAGCATGGTAGGCACCTGTAATCCCAGCTACTCAGGAGGCTGAAGAATCGCTTGAACCTGGGAGGTGAAGGAAGCAGTAAGCCGAGATCACGCCACTTCACTCCAGCCTGGGCAACAGAGCAAGACCCTATCTCAAAAAAAGAAAAGAAAAGAAAATAATTAGTATAGTTTTGTCGCCAGAAAAGGGGTCTTGTCCCAGACCCCAACAATGGGTTTTTGGATCTCACATGCGATGGAATTCATGGCGAGTCACAGAGTCTAGTGACCTTAAGAGAGTTTATTAGCCACTACTCAGTTACAGAGCAGGGAGTCCTCAGAAAGCAAGAGGAGGAACGCGCCTTTTTAAAGAAAAAAAATTTTTTTTGAGACAGAGTTTTACTCTTGACACAATGACATGATCTCAGCTCACTACAACCTCTGCTTCCTGGGCTTAAGGATTCTCTTGCCTCAACTTCGCAAGTAACTGGGATTACAGGTGTGCACCACCATGCCCGGCTAATTTTTTTGCATTTATTTTCCATTTTAAGTTATTTTTTATTTATTTAATTTTTTAAAATTCAGTACCTATACAGACTGCCAAAAATTGCCAATGCCAACTCTATTTCCTATATTATAGTATTTCCAACTATATTGTAGTTGTCATGGCAGAGTATTGGGAAAAGTTTTCAATTAGCAATAATTGCGCCTCAGATAAACCTCATTGGCTATGATACTGCCACTATGCAAAGCTATTTTTTTGTATTTTTAGTAGAGACTCAGTTTCACCACGTTGGCCATGCTGCTGACCAACTCCTGGCCTCAAGTGATCTGCCTTCTTTGGCCTCGCAAAGTGCTGGGATTGCAGGTGTGAGCCACTGCGCCCGGCCTTAATGTTTGTTTATATAGGTTATTAAGAATAGTGTTGTCTCTTATAAAGGCCTCTGATCAGTTTGTGTCAGGCTATTAGTATTGTTACTTTTCTATATTACTACTGATTTTAACAATAATTTATGAGTGTGCCATTATCTTTAAAGTAAAACATTTTTAAATTAAGAATGCTTATTGCTTAAAGTACTGGTAAATTTTTTTAAGTTTGGGGTCTTTATTTAGTTCTTAACTTGTTCTTGCAACCATAAATATTTTATAACCAAAGGTGCTCAACACCTAAATATATAATCCAACAAATTTAACGTGTGTGTGTGTGTGTGTGTGTGTGTGTGTGTGTGTGTGCGCGCGCGCGACAGGGTCTCACTCTGTCTCCCAGGATTGAGTGCAGTGGTGTGATGATCGTTGGCTCACTGCGGCATCAAACTCCTGGGCTCAACCAATCCTCCCTCCTCAGCCTCCTGGGTAACTGGGACCACAGGCAGGCGCCACCATGCCAGCTAATTTTTATATTTTTTGTAGACATGAGGGTCTCGCTATTTTCCCAGGCAGGTCTTTAATTCCTGATCTCAAGTGATCCTCCCACGTTGACCTGCCAGCCTGTTGGCCAAAAGGGGAGGTGTGAAGGCGCCGGGCAGTTGGCAGGTGGAGCCAAAGATGGAAGACTTCCTTGACCGGGAATCAAACCTGGGCCAGGCGTGAGAACACCGAAACCTAACCACTAGACCACCAAGGAGCGTCGTCCACCAGACCAGGCTTACGCCTCCTGACCCCAAATCCTGTGGCTCCAGCACTGAGCGCTACCCTGGCCCTGTCCCCTGCTTGGGTTTAAAACAAACACCCACCAACCGCCCCCACCGACGCCGACGCCTAGGCTGCGCCCGCGGCAACCCGCCTGCCCTAGCAGCTCTGGTCCTGTTCTCAGCCGGCCCTCCAAACACTGCCGCCTGCTTTCCCGGGCCTCCGCAAAAGGTGCGCCGCTGCGTTGGCCGGGAATCGAACCCGGGTCAACTGCTTGGAAGGCAGCTATGCTCACCACTATACCACCAACGCCGCAAGGCACAGGCAAAAATACCACGCCGGCCCGGGGCTCCCACGAGCGAGCGCGCCGCCTAAGCCCGGCGCAGCCCGACTGGCCGCTGGGTCTGTCTGTCCCTGCGTCCGGCCGTCCATCCGCCCGGCTAGCTGGTACTGCGCTTTGCCAGGGCGCCTCCAAAGACCGCCCCGTCCCCCACCCGTGCAAGGCGAGCGCTACTGCTCGGGCGGCCCTCCCCGCTGCCTGCCTGCCTCTGGGGGCGCTCTGGCTCTCTCGCCGCCCGGGGCCGCCAGAGCCCTTCTTCATCAGGCGGCCGGAGGGGCCACAGCCGCTGCGTGCCCACAGGGTCCTCACTCCGCCTCCCACCGGGTACCGGGCTCCATGGGAGGCAGGGAGCCTCTTCTGACAGTCACTTTGGGTCTGCCGCTCCTTGGGCGCCGTGGGAGCTAGAGGAGGCCGCCACGCTGTGGCGACCAAGCAGCCGGCAAAAAGAAAAGGCAGAAGGCCAAGGGGGCAAATGGGACCATGGGGACCAAGGGGCCAGGCAGTCCAGGCCTGAGATGATGCCCTGCGGCTAGCTGGAGGGTGGAGGGAGGATAGGGTGGGCAAACAGATTGGGTACGAGGCAGCTGGCGCAAAAAAACCTTTTGCCTCCCCGTCGGGGAATCGAACCCCGGTCTCCCGCGTGACAGGCGGGGATACTCACCACTATACTAACGAGGACGACGGGGACACTTGTTCGGACACCAGACCCCACTGCGACCGCGGATGCGAAGCCCTGCCTTGATCCCTTCCGGCGACGGACCCCAGGGGATGGCCTGTGCCCGCGCGCGACCCGCCACCCGCCGCCAGTGGAGAGACCTACCCCGACACCCAGAAAAGCACCCTCCAATGACACCCAGATCCAGAGGAGCCCCGACAGCTACCCGAGTGGTGTGGAACTTCCCCATGCGCCCTGTCTGCAGTCTCCAACGCTGGAAGGAAGAGGCGAGGGCAAAACCGCCAGGATGCTCCTCCTAGGACTTGGTGGACGCCCGCTCTGCTGGGGTCCCGCCGGCGGAGGCGCGGGGGTGGGGACGTACAGCGGCGGCCGGAACAACGCGGACCGTTTGGTTCCGGGGTTGGGACGCGGAGGCGTACACTCCACAGCCAGCAGGCTGCGTTCACTTGGTGCCCGCTCAGCTGCGCACCAAACGCACGGCGAAGGGCTCAGGCGAGGAGATCCGCCGGCGGTCAGGATGGCCGAGCGGTCTAAGGCGCTGCGTTCAGGTCGCAGTCT
>NW_022437060.1:0-25247 GCF_009761245.1 Sapajus apella
CTCATTGCAGCACTGTTTACAATAGCAAAGACCTGGAACCAACCCAAATGCCCATCGACGATAGACTGGATAGGGAAAATGTGGCACATATACACCATGGAATATTATGCAGCCATCAAAAACGATGAGTTTGTGTCATTTGTAGGGACATGGATGAACCTGGAAACCATCATTCCCAGCAAACTGACAGAAGAGCAGAAGATCAAACACCGCATGTTCTCACTCACAGGCGGGTGTTGAACATGAGAACACATGGGCACAGGGAGGGGAACACTACACACTGGGGTCAGTTGGGGGGAAATAGGGGAGGGACAGTGGGGGGTGGGGAGCTGGGGAGAGATAGCAAAGGGACAAATGCCAGATGTAGGTGATGGGGAGGCAGCAAATCACACTGCCATGTGTGTACCTATGCAACAATTTTGCATGTTCTTCACATGTACCCCAAAACCTAAAATGCAATAAAATAAATAAATGGAAAAATAAAAATATATTCTCCTGACTACAAGCCCTGTGCCAAATATAGATCTTCTGAATATTTTCCCCAGCTATCACTTGCTATCATTTTCTGAATAGTGCCTTTGAATAAAGAAAATTAAATATTTTTCATTAAGTAGCATGTGATTCCAAACTTGAACACCATAAATCGGAGGAGCTAGTGATTTTTTTAAGGCAATTTTAAAACTTTGTTCAGAAATATAAAAAATTTAATTGACACATAATAATTGTACATATGTATACGTACAATATGATGTTTCAATATGTGCATATATTATGGTTATAATCAAATCAGAGTATTTAGTGTATCTATCACCTCAATCATTTATCATTTCTTCATGACGAGAAGATAGAAAAATCCTCTTTTCTAGCTATTTTGAGATACACAGCACCCTATCGTTGACTGCAGTCATCCTGCTGTGCAGTTGAACACCAGAACATACTCTTCCTTTCTAACTGCAACTTGGTACCCATTGACCATCCTTTCTCCATCCTCCCCTCCCTCTCCCTGTCCTCTGGCAACCAATGTTCTATTTCTATAAATTATATCAGCTTTTGAAGATTCTACATGTGATATGGTTTGGATTTGTGTGCCTGCCCAAATCTCATGTTGAATTATAATCCCCGGTGTTGGAGGAAGAGCCTTGTGGGAGGTGATTAGATCACAAGGGCAGATTTCTCCTTTGCTGTTCTCTTGATAGTGAGTTCTCATGAGATCCGGTTTTTTAAAAAGTGTGTGGCAGCCGGGCACAGTGGCTCATGCCTGTGATCCCAGCACCTTGGGAGGCCGAAGCAGGCGGATCACGAGGTCAAGAGATCAAGACCATCCTGGTCAACATGGTGAAACCCCGTCTCTACTAAAAATACAAAACATTAGCTGGGCATGGTGGCACATGCCTGTAATCCCAGCTACTCAGGAGGCTGAGGCAGGAGAATTGCCTGAACCCAGGAGGCAGAGGTTGCGGTAAGCCGAGATTGTGCCATTGCACTCCAGCCTGGGTAACAAGAGCAAAACTCTGACTCAAAAAAAAAAAAAAAAAAGTGTGTGGCACCACCCCTTTTTTCTCTTCCTCCTGCTCCAGCCACATAAGATGTGCCTGCTTCCCCTTCACCATCTGCCATGACTGTAAGTTTCCTGAGGTCTCCCCAGCCATGCTTCCTGTGCAGCCTGAGGAACTGTAAACCAATTAAATCTCTTTTCTTTAAAAGTTACCCAGTCTCAGGTAGTTCTTTACAGCAGTGTGAGAATAGACTAATACAGTATATGAGTCAGATTATGCAGTATTTGTCTTTCTTTGTCTGGCTTATTTCACTTAGCATAATGTCCTCCAGGGTCATTCATTTTGTTGCAAATGACAAGATTTCATGATTATTTTTTAAGACTAAAGGGTATTCTATTGTGTGTATATACCACATTTTTTTTGTCTGTTCATCCATTAATTGATAATTAGATTGGTTCCATATCTCAGCTACTGTGCATTGTGCTACAATACACATGAGAGTGCGGGTATCTCTTCAACAAACTGATTTTATTTCACTTCTTTCAGATATATACCCTGTAGTGGGATTGCTCGATTATATGGCCATTCCATTTTAAAATTTTGAGAAACCTCCATACTGTTTTCATGATTGTACTAATTTACATTCCCACTAACAGCCTTTTCTCCACATTTCACCGACATTTGTCATCTTTTGTCTTTTTGATGATAGCCATTCTACTTGGAGTAAGATGACATCTCATTGCGGTTTTGATTTGCATTTTCCTGATGATTACTAATGTTGAGCATTTTTTCATATACCTGTGGACCATTTATGTGTCTTCTTTTTATAAACATCTATTATGGTCTTTTGCTCATTTTAAAAGAGAGTTATGAGTTTTTTGTTGTTGAGTTAATTTTTAAAAATATATTCTGAATATTAACCCCTTGTCAGATGTATACTTTCCAAACATTTCCTCTCATTCTATAGAATTTTCTCTTCACATTGTTGATTGTTTCCTTTCCTGAGCAGAAGCTTTTTCATTTTATATGATCCCATTTGTCAATTTTTGCTTTTGTTGCCTTGTGTTTTTGTGATCTTGTCCAAAAAATCTTTGCCAGTCCAATGTCATGGAGCATTTTCCCTAAGTTTTCTTCTAGTAGTTTCATAGCTTTGAGTCTTACATTTAAAACATGATCTCAGCTCACTACTACTGCAACCTCTGCCCCCAATTTCATTCTTCTGCACTCAGATTTCCAATTTTTCCAGTATCACTTATTGAAGAGACTGTCCTTTCCCCTGTGTATGTTCTCGGCGCCTTTGTCAAAAATCAGTTGGCTGTTATTTGTATGTATGTACATTTTTTTTTTATACATGTGTGGATTTATTTCTGGGCTCCTGTGCTGTTCCATTGGTCTGTGTGTCTGTTTTTATGCCAGTAACATGCTGTTTTGGTTACTATTTCTCTATAGCATATTTTGAAGTCAGGCTACAAGTGATGCCTCCAGCTTTCTTTGATTACTCTTGCTCAAGATTGCTTTGGCTCTTCAAAGTCTTTTGTGGTATCATATAAATTTAGAATTTTTTTCTATTTTGGCCATTAGTATTTTGATAGGGATTGCACTGAATCTGTAGGTTGCTTTGGGTAGTATGGACATTTTAACCTTATTTCTTCCAACCTGTGAGCACAGGATATCTTTCCATTGATTTGTGCGCTATTCAATTTGTGTCATCAATGCTTTATAGTTTCAGTGTAGAGATATTCACCTCCTTGGTTGTTTCTAGGTATCTTATATATTTTTTGTAGCTAAAACATTTAAAATGTTTGATGAAGTTTTAATTTATAATTTTTCATATTTTATGGTTATAATTTGTGTCTTTTTTCAAAAAAATCTTTGCCTATCCCAAAGCTGGGAAGGTATTTTCCCATATTTTTTTCTTAAAGTGTTACAGTTTAAACTATCTCTTTAGATCTGTGATCCATCTTGAACTAATTTGTGTGTGTGTGTGTGGTATGAAATAGAGCCTGGGATTAATATTTTTACCATGTGCTTATTCAGTTCCAGCACTAATTTTAAAAAAGACTTTTCTGTAAGATTTTTTTTGACAACTTTGTCAAAAATCGATTCTATGTGTGTGAGTCTATGCCTGGACTTTTTATTCAGTTCCATTAATCTATGTTTATGTAAATATCATACTGTCTTGATTATTGTAACTTTATTGTAAGTCTTGAAATCAGGGGTTGTGGATCATTCAAGTTTGTTCTTTTGTTTCAAGGCTGATTTGGTTACTCTTGTTCCTTTGTATTTCAAAATAAAGTTTAAAATAAAGATGTTGATTTCTGTCAAAGAGCCTATTAAAATTTTGATTTAAATGATTTTTAGTTTATTGATTAATTTGGGGGAATTAACATCATAGCAATATTGATTCTTTCAAATCATGAACATAATATATTTTGCCATTTATTTAGGTCTTTAATTTCTCCTAGCAATGCCTTATAGTTTTAAGAATAGAGGCCTTGGATGTCCTTTCTTATATTTATTCTCAATTACTTTATTTTTTAAAATTTCTTCCAAGTGGTATGTTTTTCAAACATTACTTAAATGTTTGAATAAATTCAATAATAAATCAGTTTTTAATTAATTTTAATTTAATCAATATTTGTTTTAAAAATAAATTTAATTTAATTGATTTTTAAATTGTTTACCATCAGTATACACAAATGCAATTAATTTTGATTATTGACATCGTCCCTATGACTTTGTTAAATTAACTTATTCATTTCATTACCTTTCTAGATTCTTCAGGATTTCCTTTTAACAATCATGCCATCTGAAAATAGAAACATTTTTTACTTCTATTTTTTGTGATCTTTATGCCTTTTAATTTCTTCTTCTTGTCTTACTGCATTGGCTAAGACCTTTAGAGCAATATCAAATAGAAGTGATAAGAGCAGGCATGCTTATGTAGAAAGCATTTAATATTTCACCCTTAAGTATAATTTTAGATGTAGAATTTTGGTAGATGTTTCTGACAAGATTGGTAACTTTTCCTTAATTTGTAGTTTGCCAAGAGTGTTTTGTTGTTGTTGTTGTTAAGTGTTCAATTTTTATTCAAATGCATTTCTCTAATTATGGGGGTGATCAGATAATGAATGAGGGCTTCTCATTCATTATGTGAATGTACTGAATTATATTAATTAATTTTTGAATGTTGAATTAACCTGGCATTCCTTGAATAAACTCTACTTGGTGAACTTAATGTTATGCATGACTAATATTTTGTTATGAATTTGGTGTATATGATCATGAGGGAGATGAGTCTTTAATTTTCTTATCTTCTAATTTTTTGTTAGGCTTTGGCATCAGAGTTATTTTGACTTGATAAACTGAGTAGACACATGTTCTTCCCTCTTCCATTTTCTGAAATATTTTTCTTAATGTTTGAAAAAAATAATCAGTAAAATTGTATGTGTCTGTAATTCTTTTTTGGAGTTTTTGGATAACAAATTAAATTTCTTTAATACTATAGGTATAGGTGTGGTAGCTAATCTCCAAGAGGACCGTCAGTGATACCTACCTGCTGGCATTCACAGCCTTGTGTAGTTGTGTAGTCTCCTTCAATATTGTGCTAGGGTTTACCTGTGTGACCGATGGCATGCAGCAGACTTAATGATATGTCACTTATGAGTATATTATAAGGGGCTGCAGAGTCTAGATATGTTTCTCTCTTCGGTCATTCACTCCGAGGAAAGCCAGGAGCCATGCTGTGTGAACACTCAGGAAGCTTGTGGAGAGGCCCTGGTGGAAGGAAACAGAGCTTTTGCTGACGACCAACCAGGGGCTGAAGCTGCAAACAACCCTGCGAGTGAGACTAGAAGTGGATTCTCCAGCCCAGTCAAATCTTGAGATGACTGCAGCCTTGCCTGGCAACTTGACTGTAACCTTGGGAAAGACGCTGAGACAGAGCCGCCCAGTGAGGCGACTCCTGGGTTCCTTAACCTCAGAAATTTGTGAAACAATAAATGTTTCTTATTTTAAGTTCCTCTATTTTGGAGTAATATTTAATACCTGGAAATAGATAACTCATACCATGGAGCTATTCAGATTTTCTATTTTTGTGTCTGTCAGTTTTGGTAATTTATGTTTTTCAAGAAATGTGTCTATCTCACCAAAGTTGTCAAATTTACTGGCACAAAATTATTCATACTATTCTGCTAGTTTTCTTTTAATAGATATAGGCTCTTTACTGATTTGTCTCCTTTTGTTTTTGACATCCATAACTTGTGTTTTCTCTTTATTTGATCAGTCTTTCTAGACTTTTTATAATTTTAATTCTTTAAGGTAATAGATTTTGTTTTTATTATTTTCTTTTTTCTTTTCTAATTTATCGATTTCTCTTTTTATCTTTATACTTTCTTCTTTTCTGTTTACTTTGGTTCTAGTTTACTTTTTGAGTTTCTTAGAAAGTTAGATCACTAAAATTATATTTTCTTTTTTTCTAATAGATGCATTTAAAACTCAAAATTTCCTTCTAAGCACCACTTTAGCTGCATCCTACAAGAGTTCACTGATTATGGTAATGTGGTTCCTTTGTGTTCTTAAGTGTGCTACACTCTGTTAATTGTTTTAAAGTTTTTGGCTTCTAGGAACATCATATTGGTCACATTGGGACCTGTTTCTGTTGACTTTTATTTTTCACTCTGGCTTACTTTTTCCTGCTTCCTCTCATGCTTAACAATTTGGGTTAATGCATTACCCCTGCCTCAGCCTCCTGAGTAGCTGGGTCCACAGGTACATGCCACCATGTCCAGCTAATTATTTGTTTAGTTTTATTTTTTAGAGATGAGGTCTCACTATGTTGCCTAGGCTGGTTCCAAATTCTTGGCATCAAGTGATCCTCCAGCCTCAGCCTCTAGAGTAGCTGGGATTACAAGCCATCATGCCTGGCTACTTTTTCTTTTAAACTATTTTTAGAGACAGGGTTGTGTTATATTGCCCAGGCTGGCCTCAAACTCCTGGGCTCAAGTGATCTTATATCCTCAGCTTCTTGAGTAGCTGGGGACATGCACCACTCACTGCGCCCAGCTTAGTAATTTTGATTATATACTAGACATTGTGGTGACACACGGACAGATGCCTGAATTATGTTTTCTTCATTGGTCAAAGAGTGTACAATGATTTTGACTATCATTATCCATGATACCATTTCAAAGAAATATAGAAATAGAAAATAGGAATAATATGATTAAGCTAGGCTTTTAAGGAAGGCAGTTATGCTCACCACTATACCACCAACACCACTTAGGCAAGGCTTTTGTGAATTGACGTTTAACCTTCGGATGAGAAGGAATGAAAGCACAAAGAATAGAAAATAAAATCTTCATGAAGGAACAGTGTAAGAGATTGATCCCTGAGCTTGTCATTTTTGGCAGTTGTCCTTTGAAATGTAATTAGTTTATATCTAACTGCTGTATAGAGTGAAAAAATAAATTTAATTATTTAATGTAAATTATGCAACTAACATGTTCTTAGAAATTCGCTAAGAAGTGGTGCTGCTCAAACCCACATTTTTATAAGTTCATTTGAAAAGTTACCAAAGCGTGGATGAATGATTGTAACCTTATACTTCCAAGAAGTTTGGAGTTAAAATCTTTAGGACTGTATTATTCAGCAATGTATTTTTAAACTGTAGTTCCTATGTGGTGGGCCAAAAAACCAATTTGGTGAGCTTTGACCAGCATATTAAAAAATGATATAAAATACAATAGACTAAAATAGTGTATAACAGCAAACAACAGGAAATAGTAGATGCATTGAATATTATACCACTACACTTTTTTTTTTCTTTTTGAAATGAAGCCTTGTCTGTGCAGGCTGGAGTGCAGTGGCACGATCTCAGCTCACTGCAACCTCTGCCTCCTGGGTTCAAGCGACTCTCCTGCCTCAGCCTTCTAAGCAGCTGGGATTACAGGTGCTCGCCACCACTCCTGGCTAATTTTTATATTTTTAGTAGACACAGTGTTTCACCATGTTGGCCAGGCTGGTATCCAACTCCTGACCTCAGGTGATCTGCCTGCCTTGGCCTCCCAAAGTGCTGGGATTATAGACATGAGCCACCGTACCTGGCCAATTAAATATTTTTGATACTTTGTTTGGTTTTGTATGTGTATGTGTTTTGAATTATGATCAAAACTGTATTTTTAAAGTTGCATTCATGAAAGTTTGAAAAACATTACATCACGTTGTAGACCTATGGAGTCTTCCATTTCACAGAATGATTAGGAACAAACCAAGATGATAGTGGACTAAAGTATCTTGTAATCCGGAGGTGATCCCTGGAACAGATGGGAGGAATATGGGGAGAAGAGTGGACTTGAGTGATTCATTGTGCGTTTCTTCATTCATCCATTTGCTGATTCATTTGGCAAGCATTTATTGAGTTCTCCCACTGATTAAACATACTGTGTATCTTAATAATACAAAAAAAGAAAGAAATGGTTCTTTCTCCCAGGAAGCTCACAGTTCAGTTGTCAGAGGACTAGGTAGACAGAGATTTCTCATAGGGTGTGATGAATCCTATGCTATGGTAGAGACGAAGTTGCAGAAGTGCCCAACCAATCCTGGATTATAGGTCCTGGGAGGCTTCCAGGAAGAGATGATGTCTGCACTGGGCCTTGAAGTTTGAATAGGGGTTATCCAGGAAAGAAGATGGGAAAAATATACTCTACAAAGAGGGAATGGTACAAGCATAGCACAGAAGCAAGGGGAGCAAGGGGAGCAAGGAATTTTGGGAGCCATGCACACATATGAGGTGCAAAAAGTGGAGCATTTGAGACTGTAAGGGGGCCTGGGAAACTTATCTTTTATAAGAAGATTGTGTTTATAGAAGTCACTTATTGGTGGGGAGCAACCTGGACGCAGGTGACTGCCGCAGGGACTGGTCCTGGGCTGTAGAGAGGGGAAAGCATACATTTGAGGGAATCTGAGCAAGTATCATTTGAGGGTCAGCTGACAACAGGATGAGAACAAAGGTGCGTGAGAGCAAGATGTCTTAGATGACTCAGGAGGCTCTGTGCAGGGCCTGATGGATGTTGGCACCATTCTCTAAAAGTGGGGATCCAGCACGAGTGAGAGTTTTTGTTGGGGGTGGGGACGGGCTGAGAAAATGATGTTCCCATTGTTAACATGTTGCCATGGGTACTGGAGTCCAACCACACTGAGATCAGGTGGATTAACAGGGCTGGATTTCAGAGACATGAATTTGGGAATTCTCATTACCCAGAAAGGGTTTGAAAGGTCAACATGGCCAACCCTGTCCAGAGTCTGGGATTCAGTCAGCTGGAGAAAACGGGGAATCTCATAAATTGTTGCATCAATAAAAGTGTGAATCTTCAGGCTCTTATTTACAGTGGCTTTAGTGTGCTACATTTCCAGGAAAATATATGTTCTTGTCATCCAACTTCAAGAGAAGTAAATGAACTTGAATCACATGAGTGGGTTTAAATGCCAGCCTGGAATTTAGGAAGCTACTCTGCACCTTCTCTGCTCTCATCATCATCTTCTTCTTCTTCATTAAGAGTATGCCATGTTGTCTCTGTCGCTGGGTGTATAGATTAAAATAAGGCTCATTGTGGAGGAAAGAAGAGAGAGACAGTTAAGGGGACAAGAAGTTCATGTTATAAGGACAAGCACCTCTTTCAGTGAGCTTTGCCAAACCATACATCCTGCCAGAGATCTGGAGAAAGCCAGGTGAAGGTGAGCTGAGGTCTCTACCTCTTTCTGGACCCACCTGACTGCAGGACTCCCTGGTCTGCAAGTTGCTTTGGGGCAGGGACCCAGTCTCTCCTGTTTGTTACTGTATTCCCAGGACAGTCTTGTGCCTGGAATAGGCGTTCAGGGAGGTGTGGAATGAATGAATCGGTGAATGAATACAAAGAGTAGCAAAAATAACTGAACTCGACACCATAAGTGACTAGGAGTGTGGTTTGAGTCCTGGTCTTAGCTTTCTAATCTTGACATTGAGGGTAATAATGTTGAGTAACAGTTCATTTACAGCTGCCGTGAGGGTTAAATGAGCCCATATCTGTAATGACTTAGCGCAGTGCTTGGGATGCGGTTGACAGTGGTTCAATAATTCAAACCACTGCCATTATTATTTTGCTGTTGTTGTGTGTTCCGACTAAGTCACTGTGACATGTTGGTTGACAGATTGCGTGAGCTGCCCATACTTTAGCTTCCTCATTTGTAAGATGGTAAAGGCTGGCTCATCCCCTTTTGGCTGATAAAATGATTAGGAAATGACAAGTCTGGGATGCTGATGTTGAATCTCATTGTCTTACACTCCAGGGAACCTCTCTCCAGGGGAGGCAAGTAACTCAGGGTGAGTGTCAGAGCCAAATGGGAGATGAATGTGAAAATATTCTGGAAGGATGAAGTTGCTAAGTAGAACATAACAGTAACTATAACACAATCTTCATACAGCTTTTGAGCGGCTGCAGAAGCTTTGAAATCTCACAGGCTCATGTCCTGGCCTCACTTCTCCTGAGCTGCTGCATGAGCTCAGGCTGTCATTTATATTCCCCGGACCTCAGCTGAGATCAGGGGTTGAGGCCAAGTCTCCAGGTGGTCATGAAGGTAAAAGAGAGAACGGCTGTGTGTGAGCCCTCAGCACGCCCTGTATCGGCATTTGACCTACGGCAGCTGTCGCTGTCTGACAGCATAGCTGAGAAGGGGTGAGACCAGGATAAGGCTACGGGTCTGCTGGCAGCAATCCAAAGTCTCTCCTATGTTTTAGGAGGAATATGTGTCACCTGGAGGACTCAGAGTGCCCCTGAGCGCATAGAGGTCACTGTCAGGGTAAGGGTGAGGAGGCAGGAGGCTGCAGCCCAGAAATAGCCACCATGCTTTCATCTCAGTGGTGTCCACAGAATGTCTTTGAGTTAAGAGAGGCCAGGTCAAAGGTGCCAGGCAGGCGGGACCCTCAAGGACAGTTGTCTTGGATATCCCCATGCCTCCATATCTGACCCAGCTCAACTCTGACCCCTAGTCAATTTTGAAGTGCCCAAGGGCAGCCAGTTGTCAGCCAGAGTATCAGGGTGGTGAGGTGAAGAGTTGAGTGGACTCTGGAGCCATTCTTCCTCTCTCATTTGGGTCTGCCACTTCAGAGCTGTGTGAGACAGGGTAAGTTACTTGACCTCTCTGTGCCTCAGTGTCCTCATGTACAACGTGGACTTAACCATAGAACTACCCCAGGGGTTAAGGTATGTCAACTACATGTGACGGGGCAGCAATAGGTAAGTGTTCAGTATTAGGATTGCCCTGGCTGGTGCTGGTGGTGGTAGGAATGGTACTGTTGGTGGTGATGATACTGTTGGTGGTATTGATGATGGTGATGGTGGACAATTAGGACGTTAGAATACTAGAAGAATAGCATCCCAGGCTGGGCACGGTGGCTCGAGCCTGTAATCCCAGCACTTTGGGAGGCTGAGGTTGAGGTGGGCGGATCACGAGGTCAAGAGATCGAGACCATCCTGGCCAACATGGTGAAACCCAGTTTCTACTAAAAATACAAAAAAAATTAGCCGGGCGTGGTGGCGTGCGCCTGTAGTCCCAGCTACCTGGGGGGCTGAGGCAGGAGAATTGCTTGAACCCGGGAGGCAGAGGTTGCAGTGGGCCGAGATTGTGCCACTGTACTCCAGCCTGGCACCTGGTGACAGAGCAAGACTCTGTCTCAAAAAAAAAAAAGAACAGTATCCCAGACCCTAGGATCTTTAAGGAGACTTTTAGCCCCATCACCCTGCCATGGGCCTGGCACCTCTTCTTCTGCCTGTGCAGTAATGGTGGTCGCTTGAGGTGCCGGCTGATGAATGATAAGCCTGGATGATCCCAGGGCTTGCCGCCGTGCTGTCTTCTCAAAGCTGGCCCAGGTCTCACATAGGCTCCAAATTCTACTCTCAACTTCAACTTGACCTGGGCAAGTGCAGGCCAGCCCAGCACAGTGTAGGGCCTGAGGCAAAGCCTAATCTGGAAGCTCGGGCTGAGCTGGGGGCCATGCAGAGCTCTGCTGTCAGGCGGTCTTGGTAGCTCAGGGCTGCCCATCCACCCCAGTGGGCTGTGGACTGTTCCTGCCCATCTGCTACCCACTCTAGGATACCTTCTCCCTAGCCCCAGGCTCTTTCCCTCTCTGATTCAATGGTACCAACCATCTGCTTTTTGGAAGCCCAGTCAGATGATCTCATGAACCTCTTTGTGTAGCACAGAGCCAGCCGAATGCTGCCACCCAGCTGGCTGTCCCTACAGACAGAGCCTGGAGTGGGCAGTGCCCCATCTGGTCCTCACCCTGCAGCCTCGAGCCTCTGTTTAGTTGGAACAGCAGAGCTTCCATTTTTAGGGAGGCCGATTCCCATGCACTGAACTTCCCAGTGTGTAGACATCAGCCAGGTACATAGCTGTCCCATCAAAGAACAGAGTCCTCATGTTGTGATCCCTCCTGGCAGGGGGTCTGATCCAGCCAGAGCCCAAAACACAGGGTGTGTTAAGCATTTGCTGGATGATGGGATGGGCTGGTGAAGGGTCCTTAGCAGTGCATCTGGCCATGGGCAGGCCATAACCCTACTCCCCTAGTGTGGCCTGGCATGTGGCAGGAAGATGTATGCCATGTGCTGGTGCCCCACACCTCTCCTGGAGGAGAACCAAGGTGTCTCCTGGTCTCATTCCCATTTCTCAGGTTCCATCACAATCCTGGTGCCTCTGCTAACACCTTCCTTTGACTGACAGCTTGCCACAGGATCCCTTACCCTCACCTCCAGGGTGACAGCTTTGGGCACTGTGGTTTATTTTTAAACTTTCTCTCCATATCCCACAGAAGCACCCCTCTATCACCCGTTGTGGTGAGGTTCTGCTTAGGAGCTCTCTGCCCTTACCTTCCCAGGGTCAGCCACAGGCCGCAGAGGGAAGATATGCCCACGAGAGGGCCCCAGAACTCAGCACACATCTGCTGCAAGATGGGAGCTGCGGGCAGGAACATGGAGGCGTCAAAGCCAGGACGCATTTAATAAGCAGTATGACAAGGAATAAAATAACTATAATAAGGTACTTTGCAGACTTGATTCCAGCCCCATTAAACTTTCCTTTACCTTATTTCACACTCCATTTCCAAAGCACCCTCTTCTCTCCCCCCACCTTTAATAGTTCTGGCAAACTTGGGTCCTAATGAAGTCTGGCAGCATAAATTTAAGGCAGTGTCTGGCTTAACTGAACAGAAGCCCGCGCTATGGCAGAATCATCTAGGTTGCTGGAGACATAAATCCGGCCTCAAGACTGTCCGATGGATTCAGCGAGGCAGGTCAGGGCCGTGACAGCCATGAGTGATGGCGCCTCAGGCGTTCCCGAAGTCGAAGGTGGCAGGGTGCTGAGTGGGGAGGTCTGCTTGGCCTGAGTGCAGAGACTTTTGTTCATTCACGCATTCATTCATCCCACAAGCACTCACTGGGGCTGTGTCCACTGTGTCGGGAGAGCTTCCTACCTTCATAGCTTCATCACCCTGCCAGGTGAGCATCACCTCCATTTTACAGACAGGGAGGCTGAAAGGGGCTTGTAGGATTTGCTGGCTTGCCCGAGCTCACACGGATAATCCTCCGGCAGGTGTTAGCCAGTGAAGGAACAAGAAGACACCGGGCTCCTTTTCTCTCCAAGGCTGTCTTTCCTCTTCTCCGATGGCCTCCCCCACCTGCAGCCCATTGGTTCCACAGGCTGTCTTTGGTGAGCAGGTGCTTTGCTCTCTCAGGAGGTCTTTTTCTAGTCCTTTCCCCCACTTCCTGGCCCTGCATTTTGTTTGTCTCACTTGGGTTTGTCCACTGGCACAAGGTTCAATCAAAGCTGGATATCCCAGGTTCCTGACAGGTCCCTGTGGTTGAAACCCAGGCCTCCAGGGTCCCCAGCTGGGGCTCAGTGTGTGAGATTTGAGACTGGGGCCCTCCGTGTGGGGCCCTAATAGCTTCATTCATGAGACAGCTGAGCAATGCTAGGTCTGGAGCACATGGTTTCAGGCATCGAAGATGGCAAGATGGGGAAGGGGCTGGGAGGCAAAGTGAGGGAAGGTGGTTGGAAGCAGGTGGAAGAGAGAGCAAGCCTGGGCTTCTCATAGGCAGCTCCAGGGCTCCAGGGGCCCTTCCTGGTAAAAGGGAGCCTATTCCCCAGGCTTCCAGGGCTGAACTAACTTTGGACTCAGCTGACGTTGAGACATCATCACTTGGAGGCTGGGAATTTATCATCATTCTCTTTTTGTCTTGATCACCCATTCTTCTCTTACCTTTTGATTTTATCTCAGCCTCCCTTCTCCTTTTCTTCAGAAAGTGGTGTAGCTGTTTGAGACAAACAGCTTTGTCTTATTGATGCTAATGATAATACTGTTGCTAGCCTTTGTGTTATTGTTTGCAGTGGTGTTTGTGTTAGTGCAGGTAGGGGTGCTATTAGTGCTGGTGAAGCGTGTGCCGGTCTGGTGTTGCTGGTGACAGTGGTAGTGATGATGGTGATATTTCTTAGGATGATGATGATATTGGTGGTGGTAATGACAGTGGTAGTGTTGCCATTAGGAGGCAATGATGGTTATGGTGGTGGTGATAGTGATGATGGTATTGGTGGTGATCATTATATTGATAGTGTTGGTGATAATGATGGTTATGGTGCTGGTGATAGTGATGATGGTATTGGTAGTGATCATTATATTGATGGTGTTGGTGATAATGATGGTTATGGTGCTGGTGATAGTGATGATGGTATTGTTGGTGATAATGATGGTTATGGTGGTGGTGATAGTGTTGATGGTATTGTTGGTGATCATTATATTGATGGTGTTGGTGATAATGATGGTTATGGTGCTGGTGATAGTGATGATGGTATTGTTGGTGATCATTATATTGATAGTGTTGGTGATAATGATGGTTATGGTGCTGGTGATAGTGATGATGGTATTGTTGGTGATCATTATATTGGTAGTGTTGGTGATAATGATAGTTATGGTGCTGGTGATAGTGATGATGGTATTGTTGGTGATCATTTATTGATAGTGTTGGTGATAATGATGGTTATGGTGCTGGTGATAGTGACGATGGTATTGGTGGTGGTGTTGGTGATAATGATGGTTATAACGGTGGTGGCAACATTGGTGGTGATCACAACACTGCTGGTAGTGTTGTTGGTCATGGTGGTGCTGGCATTCCTGTTGGTTGTGGTGGTGGTGACGGATATGAAGTTGGTGGTGGCAATGGTATTGCTGGTGATGATGATACTGTTGGTGGTGCAGGTGGTAATGATGGTGGTGATTTTGCTGTTGATGGTTGTGGTGGTGATGATGGTTTTGGTGATGGTGGTGGTAGTTTTGGTGATGGGTGCTGGGCCTCTGAATCAGGAAGATGTAATAGAAAGAACACAAGCTCTGGAGCTAGACAGACCTACATGCCATTACTGGCTCCAGTAAATGACTTAGCAGCCTGTACCTGTGTTTCCCTGTCTGTAAAGTGGGGATAATCATACTCACCTCACATGGTGCCATGAGGATGAAGGATAGTGTATGTGTCCCACCTACTTTTCCCTGGGGTCCTAGAGCTCCTTTTCCTTTTTCCTGGTCATAGGAACCTGGACAGTGCCACATGAGAGGTGGCATCATCACTGATGACAGGCTCTTGACCTTTGGCCAGATATTTGACAGTCACAGCCTAGTGTGACTATTTCGATTCCCACTAGATGGCATATAAGGATGTGAATCCATGTCTGTTGGAGACCAATGTCCAGTTTTTCCACCACCTATGTTCCCGTACAGAGGATGAGCAGCCCAGATGCCAGCTGGGGTCTCTTCACTCCTGAGATCAAAATAGAATTGCCGCAATCCCTCAGCCCTATAACCCCTGGTCCTTATAGACACGGTAGTGCCACAGCCAGGTAAGAAAAGCTACTCCTTTGAGTTCTATATAGAAGCCTTATAGAAGACCCTTATAGAAGGTTTCTTCAACATGATAGTGTTCGGGAGCAAAGTAGACCTCACAGAAGGTTGATAGAGGAGGCAGGAGTGAACTTTTATAGCAATCCTCAGAGACTCACTTAGACATCTTTATCGAAGTCTCAGTGACCTTCTCCCTGTCCCAGCCCATCTCTGATCTGCAAGGGCTTCTCCTGTTGGCATGTTGTCCTGCAGAACCTAGCTTACTCTCCTTTCTCCTGCTCTTTCTTTCCCATCTAGCATGTAGGTCTTCCTTCCACCAAACAGAGCTACCAGGGAGCAGGCTTTTAAAGTCTCTATCCTCAACTTATCAGGGCCCGCCCATGGTGCAGCCCATCCCCCTTTGTACAAAGCAGCCAGGATTGTAACATATAGATGTTTCCCATGCTATTCATACTCAGACAGGGGCCTGAGCTGGTACCTCTCTCTTGGAGGACATGAGTTCTGCCCAGCCCTGGCTTGTCTCAGTCCCTTCTCTCCAGGTCAGCCCACCACCCCAGGCCTCACTGAGCCAGGAGTTCTTGGGACCAGCTCTGCCAGGCCTCTTTCCACCTCTGAAGAGTTCTGTCCTTAGGGAGTGAGTAGGACGCAGGGCTGGTGTGACCTGGGACAAAGGCTGTTAGTGACAAGGGCCTGGGTGATGGACAGTCCCCTTGCCCTCCCCCTACCAGGCACCCCTCCTGCCTGTCATTCTCACGTCTGGGGCTCTCATTAGGCAGATGTGAGAGGGTCATGCCCTGCTCCTCCCAAGAGCTGTGTGCCACAGGAAGAGCCTCAGGAGCACAGAAGCACATCCTCCCCTCATCTGCACCCTGCTGAGTCATCCGCACAGGGTCACTGTTTCTGGAGCCAAGCGGTAAATAGAAGCTACCAGCTCTCCTTACTTTGCCTCTGTAGAGATCCCAGATATCTGTCTCCCAGGTCTGAGGGTCCTTTCTGCAGAAGATGCAATGGTGACAGTGGTAATGGTGATGCCTACTATTTAATTATCATCTGCTCTGTATTATTTCATTTAATCCTTACAACATCTTGGAAAGAGAGGTCTTAGTAGCAGCACTTTACAGGTGGGGAAACCGAGGCCCAGGGTGGTTCAGGGAGTTGCCTTAGCCTCGCAGTGAATAAGCAGTAAAAACAGGTTTCCAAACCAGCCCTCCCCAGGCCTGGTGCCCTGCTGGCCCTTCACTCCCATGACCTCAGCAGCCTGAGCTCTGCACATCTGCTCTGCCAAGTTCACACACCAGAGGCGGCAGTATTGCTTAAAGCAATCTGACTTTTACTGACTCCTTTAGGGTTTTCTGGATTAAAAACAAAATTAAAACAACACACCAAACATTCCACTTTTTTCTAAATTATAAAGTCCAAGCTGGGAATGTTTGGGATTTTTGCCTGAGGATTTAAGGAAAGAGACCAACATTTACCAAGAGCTTCTATTGTGCCAGCCACTTTTTGCATGTCATGCCGCCTCATCCTCATGTCAGGCTCAAGTGGGGCTGGCTTTCTTATCCTGTCTTCAGATGAGCAGATGGCGGTTGGGGAAGGTGTGGTCAGCAGTGGGGTGGGGTTCAATTGGGCTGCTATGATTCCAGAGCCTGTGTGTTCCTTTCTCTCTGCTGTGCTGCTCTCAGAGGGCACCCATGGCTCTTCCAGCTTTGTATGGTGGGAGTAGGAGCTTCCATGTCTTAGGGTTGCCATGAGGATGTGTGACTCACATTAGTGTTTGTGTGGGTTTTATGCACAGTCGGAGCTAAAAAACGGCAGCCATCATTATTCTCAGGAAGGAGAAAGTTGGCTCACTTTGCTCCGGGTCACCTGGTGGGGCTGTCTCCAAGCCCATTGTTCTTTTCTGTTTGTTTTTCATTCTTCGACATTTTCCTTTGCCTCTTTGCAAAAAGGTGAAATGACAGATGCTACCTGATCTTTGTGGCCTCTTGCATCAGGGCTCAGGACTCAGTGCCGATACCAGGACCCTGGTTCAGTAGCCAAGTGGTCTTGTTGTCCTTTCCCTGCTTCTTGCCTTTGTGTCCCCTCCTCTGGTCCAGTCACCTGGTCACCAGGTGGAGTTAGGCAGGAAACAAAGCTGGCTCTGTTAACCAGGCAATGTTAACTCTACATTGACTTGAGCAGGGGGTGCTGTATCTGTATCGCATTATTAGAGAACAGCATGTGTTCCAATTATCTAGTGTTGTGTAAGAAACTACCCCAAGTTAGTGCCTTAAAACTACTTTTTGTAGGCCGGGCGTGGTGGCTCACGCCTATAATCCCAGCACTTTGGGAGGCCGAGGCGGGTGGATCACGAGGTCAAGAGATGGAGACTATCCTGGTCAACAAGGTGAAATCCCATCTCTGCTAAAAATACAAAAATTAGCTGGGCATGGTGGCACGTGCCTGTAGTCCCAACTACTCAGGAGGCTGAGGCAGGAGAATTGCTTGAATCCAGGAGGCGGAGGTTGCGGTGAGCCGAGATTGCGCCATTGCACTCCAGCCTGGGTAACAAGAGCGAAACTCTGTCTCAAAAAAAACACAAAAAACAAACAAACAAAAAACCCAAAAAACCAACAAACAAACAAAAAAACTACTTATTATATTATGCTCATTATCTAAGGGTCAGGAATTTAGATAGGGCTCAATGAAACGACTCTTCTACTCCATGCAGCATTGACTGGCGGTTCTAAGAAGGCTTTAGGCAGCTGGAGGTTCTAAAAAGGCTTCACTCGTGCCTGGAAGGGAAAAAGAGTGGAGAAGGGAGTGGCTAGGCTCAGTGGGATCCCACTTCCTCTCTGTGGAGTTGAGTCTCTCCAGGTGGTCTTTCTAGCAGGCTAGCAGAACTTCTTACACAGCAACTCCGGGCTCCAAAAGCAGGTGTGCCTAGAGATGAGATGTGGAGGTCGCTAGTCTCAAAGTCCAGGCCTGGTAACTGCCGTAGCATTACTTCTGACATGTTTAACCGATGAAAGCAGACACAGAGCCTGCCCAAGTTCAAGGAGAGGGAATAAATATTGCATCTCTCCACCAAAGGAGTGTCAAAGAATTTGTGAGCATTACTTATTTACCACAAGACTGAAAAATATGTTAGACCCTCATATCCCTCCCCGGGTCTTGCTTCTCTTGCACGTCCCTGGCTCATGGCAGAGGCCACTCTTCTCCTTGCACTTGGTGACAGGCGGTTTCTTTAGTAAGAGTCTAAGGAATACAATAATCAAACCTTCTCATGTCAACCCACAGCTCAGAAATCTGTTTTCAGTTAGTGGAGGATGAGGAGCAAGGGCAAATAAATATCGCATCACAATTATTGGGAAGCTGCAGTTGATCTTGTGGATTCAACTGCAAACAAATTAAGGATAATTCAATCTCAATTAACTCAATGCAACAGGTGCTTAGCTATGTTTTGGACTGATATTTCCAGTTGCTTCTTAATAATCCCTTTGTAGTCAGTCATTCTTATATGTATTTAAGTCTTCCGAGATTTCTGTTACTTTTTTCCCATTCCATCATTTTGCCACTCTTGTAAAGGAAGTCTAAATTACTATTTCATTCCATTTTAAACTATCCCATCCAAATCATCCCACTCCACCCGTGTTTTCCCAGCCAACTCAGCTCAACGCATCTCATTCCATCCACTTCACCACATCTTTTCCCAAACTTTTCTAATACTGTCCATCCGATCCCACATTAGTCTATTCTTTGATTCATTTCAAAGTGTTGATTCCCCTCATGCTATTCATTAGACCTAGTTCACCATTCTAAATATCCCTCCTTGGTGTCTGCAAGGTAGAAATACAAGAAAAGCCCACCATATCCCGTCAAGCGAGAGCCAACCAGGCGTGACCAGCACCCCTGAATACCATGCACTGGAGAGGCTGGAGGTAACCATAGGACCCAGGCGCTGATGTGGGTGCTTCCACCAGAGGCGAGAGCTACTGGGGCGTCCTCAGATGCAAAGGAAAGTAATCAATGCATGCTATTATTCCTTTGATTACTATTTCTGCACTTTAAAAAGAACTTTAATCTTTTATTATGAATAATTTTAAACATACCAAGAATAGAGAGATGAGTAATCCTTATGTACTCATTACACAGAACAAATCTCATTTCATCCGTTCCGTTCTTGAGCATTTTAATTGAAATTCTGTGTCATATTATTCAGCAATAACTGCTTGCATATGTAAGTCTAGCCTATACTTTCAGCAGAGCCATAACACCAAATAAACCTATCAAATAAACAATTACTCTTTAATATCAGAATGTGTTCAGATTTCTCCTATTGTCTCAAATGTGTCTATTTATAGTGGCTGGTTTCTTGTTACATTTGGCTGATCTGTCTCTTACGCCTCTTTAAATCTCCCCTGCTCCTTTTCGTGTCTTTTTGTTTGTTTGAGAAACTTGGTCATTAGTCCTGCAGGATTTCAATATTCGGGATTTGGCTCCTTGCTTCATCATGGTGTTTTTCAAGATGTTATGCTAACTTCTATATTTGTTGCAAACGTACAAATTTTGTACATATTTTGCTACAGTGTATGCATTTAACCTTTTCTCTTTTATTGTAGTAAACATGCAGAACACAGAATTTACCATTTGAAAGTGTCTAATTCAGTGGCATTGAGTACATTTGCATTGTCGGGCAGCCATTGCCACTGTTTAGTTCCATAAATTTTCCATCACTCAAAACGGAAATCTCATACCTATTAAGCAGTCACCCCGTTTCCTCCTTGCCCCAGCCCGTGGCAGGCATGAATCTGCTTTCTGTCTGTAGATTTGCCTATTCTGGACATTTTATATAAATAAAATTACAGCGGGTAGTATTTTGTGTCTGACTTTTCTTTTTAAATATGTTTTTAATTTTAGATTTACAAAAAAGTTGTGAAGATAGAAAGTTCCCATACACCCCGTATTTAGTTATGGATGTTTTTAAAGTCATGGATTTTGTATATTTAGAGTGTTCTGATCCATTACAGAGCTTATTCTTTTTGATGCTTGAATTGCCTCAACTTGGCTAGTGGGAACCTCCTCAAATTGGCTTCCGGGCTTCTGTGTCTGTTTTGATTTATGAACCTGAAGAAGGCTAATCTCTTTAGGGTGGCACCTAGAAGCCAGCTGTCAGGAAGTGTGCATGCGTGATGCTGGATGAGGAAGGAGAGTGGAGGGGAGGGAGGTAAAGGGCTTAGAGTAGTAAGAAAAAATAGGATGCTGGCCAAGTGCAGTGGCTCACGCCTGTAATCCCAGCCTTTTGGGAGGCTGAGGCGAGCAGATCACTTAAGGTCGGGAGTTCAAGACCAGCCTGACCATCATGGAGAAACACAGTCTCTGTTAAAATTATAAAATTAGCCTGGTGTTGTGGTGCATGCCTGTGATAGGGAGGCTGAGGCAGGAGAATTGCTTGAACCCAGGAGGCGGAGGTTGCGGTGAGCCAAGATCGCACCATTGCGCTCCAGCCTGGGCAGCAAGAGCGAAACTCCATCTCAATTAAAAAAGAAAGAAAGACAGAAAAAAATAATAAAATGCCAATTCTATTTCTAGGGTAAAACGGCCTTTTGTGCAATATGCTCTGGAGTTTTGAACACTGCCAGCACATTTCCTGCTGGGCTGAAGATTCTGTCTCTATTACCAAACCCAAGCTGGCCTCCTTCCTTTAGGGCTGTGGGGAGCCAGGCCTGCTGGGCTCACTTGCCCAGCCTATTGATAATTAAGCAGGCCCACTGCTGTCTTTCCCCAGAGCTCATCAGCCACAGGCTCCGGGGGGATGATTAGCAAGGGCTGCAGAGCTCCACGATGCCTCTGCTCGGCTGAGAAGAGCTGCTGCAGTCCCTCCCCATCCAGCATCCAGGATGGCATGAGAGGAGTTGGCAGATGCCCTGGGTTTGCCTGCCGAGCACCACTCTGCTGTGTGTGTGCGTGAAGGCGGCCAGAGAGGGAGGACATGCACAGCAGAGAGGCGGCTGTTCACAGACATGCTTTGTGTTGCAAATTTGCAGTGGTTTCCTCCTTTGATCCTCACAACAGCAGCTGTTAAGAGCTCCGTGTGGCCAAAGATTCCTGTATGCTTTGGGCATAAGAGGTAGAACGAGTCCCCATCCTCAAGGAGTTTGCTAGGGAAGCATTGGGTAGCTCTGTCAGGCCATCCAGGAGAAACCGATAAAAGGACAAGACCAGACAGCCTGCCACAAGGGCTGAGCTGTGCAGTGCCAAATTCCTGTAGCATTTGCAGTAGCAGGTCGGGGCGGTGGGGGACAGCGTCACCATCATCAGCAACACCACTAGCGAGACTCTCTGTTAGGCTGTGACGTAGGCCCATGCTGGGCTGGCTGGGCGGGGGACCGCCTCTCTGCCCTGGGTGTGCACACGTGGTTTCTGGCCTCTGCAGACGACAATCAGTAATGATACCAGAGGAGATGCAAGGCAGGAGGAGCTCTGAGTTAAAGAGAGAGCTGGAGTCTCACCAGGCAGGGGAGCAGAGAGTTGTGATGGTGGATGAGGCTCTGGGGCCTCATGGTCCTAGTGTGCACTATGGGCAGGCCTCCATATCCTCGCCGGCAGATGGAAACTGCCGCCTTCTTCTGGGTTGCTGTGAGAACGCAGTGAGAGTGTGCTGGGGCCTGGCTCAGGGCAGCTGCTCAATAAGTCTGGTTGGCATGAGTGAAGGCCTCGTTGTACATGCTCAAAAAGGAAGATGGGGAAGCCTGACAACTTTCTACAAGAGGAGCATCTTGGATAATTACTTGGGGTGGAGTAGCCAGGGATACTGTGATAAGAGAGAGGCACAGTGAGTTTAAGCATGAAGCTCAACCCCTGTGAGGCCACAGAGGAAGAGGAGAAAGTTCTGCCCCAACACCATGGTGACCTCCAGACCCACGCTGTGTGCTCTGCTCCCTGGCTCGAGGGTTCCATTGCACGGGTACTGTACTTCCATGAATTTCAGGGAACTTGAAGATCCTGGACCCCAGTTGCTGCTGATAAAGCCAAAAGCAAGAAAAATCTTTAGTTGGCCTTTTCTTGACAGGCCATAGCCCCCCCAGAACCTGAGGCTGATGCACCGATGATCCAGCGGACTTGTCTGTGAAGAGGGCCTGGGCAGGAGAACCAAGGCTTTGCCTTTAGTGGCTGTCCTGTCTGTCTGTTGAAGCAGGATACAGCCATGTGAAGATAACGATGGTGTATAATTAGGTGTAAATAATTATCATGTTCTAGCATGTTCTTGTAACACATCATGTATGATGGTGTGTAATTAGGTGTTGCTATGTGGTAGTAAAAGAGGGCTTCTTAGAAGAAGGACGCCTGAGCCTCAAGGACAGGGGGAGTTTGAATGGGGAGAATGGAGAGGAAAGGAATTCCAGGGGAGTGACAGGAAAATGCACTGGACTTGGAATCAGGAGATTTGGTTTTGGCTCAGTCGCTCATTGGCTATATTCTTTGCTCAAATCACTTTACTTCTTTGAACCTTAGTTTCTTTATCTGTCTGATGGCTCTGATAATACACAGGGTTGTATCGCAGGGTTATCAACAGGATTAAATGAGACTGCATTGATCCATAAAGCACCCTGGCCAATGCCTGGCACACAGAAAGCACCCAGAAAATGCTGACACTTTGGGAAAAAACGGGCATGGGGCTAGCAGGCCTGAACTCAGGGCCCATGGGCAGGGACCATGAATGGGCTACTGAAACTACCTTTAAATCTTTGTATATTAGTCTCTTTTGTATTTTTATAATGTAATTCCCAAGGCTGGGTAATTCATAAGAAAAGAGGTTTATTTGGCTCACGATTCTGCAGGCCTCACCAGAAGCCAAACATGCTACTGGCGCCTGCTCAGCTTCTGATTAAGCTCATAGAACTTTTACTCATAGCAGAAAGCAGGGGGAGCCAGTATGTCACATGATGAAAGAAAGAGCAAGGGAAAAGGAAGGAGGTGCCAGGCTCCTTTAAACAAGCAGCTCTTACATAACTAACAGAGTGAGAACTCACTCATCACCGTGAGGAGGGCACCAACCCATTCATGAGAATCTGCTCCCATGATCCGTCCCCGCCAGGCCCCACCTCCAACACTGGAGGTCACATTTCAGTGGGAGAGCTGGAGGAGACACATCCAAACCGTATCAGTTTGTGTATTTGTTCTTTTCACTTTTTCTGGAATAAGTGTTTCATAGATTCACCAGAATCCCCCAAAATAAAGAGCCATTGACACAGAGCTTCGGACATCTGTCTCTGAGGGGAGACCAGATCCAGAAAGTGATCTTTCCAGTTATTTTATTTCACCGAGGATATTGTCACATGGCATTCTGGACATCTTCCCTTGGCTCCCTAGATGCATTTTCCACCAGGCTCCACCCTACTCTCTGTCCTAGGGAGCAGACATGCATGCACCGTGTCACCCAACCCCTCTTGTTTCTCTACCCTGACACCAAAGTCAGATAAAGACATCAGATGATGTGAATGTTATAGACCAGTATACATTATTAATATAGATGAAAAAGCATCAATAAAATAATAGCAAAGTGAACCTAACAGCATATTAAAAGGATTATATTCCATGCGTAGGTGGGATTTATCCCAGGAATGCAAGGGTGGTCCAACATAAGAAAACAATCTGTGTAATACATCATATGGATAGCACAAAGGAAAAAAAATGCAAGGTAATCTCAGTTGATACAGAAAAATAATCTGAGAAAATCCAATATCCTTTCACTATAAAAACACTCAGAAAACTGGGAAGAGAAGAAAACTTGTTAATATTTTAAATGGCATTTATTAAAAACCCACAGATAACATCATAATCATTGGTGAAAGGCTCAATGCTTTCTCCGTAACATCAGAAACAAGACAAGGATGCCCACTTTTACTACTGCTATTTGGCATTGTACTGGAAGTTCTAGCCAGAGAACTAGGCAAGAAAAAGTAATAAAATACATGCAAGTTGGGAATGAAGAAGTAAAACTGTTTTTACTTACAGATAACCTGGTTATATACATAGAAAACACCTAAGTATTTAGGCACAAGCTCAACCCAAAAGGATCAGTTGCTTCTATCCACCAGCAATAAACAATGCAAAAAGGAATTGAGAAACCAATTTCATAAAAAATAGCATCTAAAAGAATAAAATAAGAATAAATTCAACCAAAGAAGTGAAAGACTTGTAAACTAAAAATTGTAAAACATTCCTTAAATAAATTAAAGATCTGAATAAATGGAAAGACATTCTATGTTCAGAAAGACAATATTGTTAAAATGTCAATACTCTTAAAAGCAATCTACAAATTCAAGGCAAACTCTATCAAAATCTAACAGACTTTTCGTTGTTGTTACAGAAATGAAAAAAGCCACTCCTCAAATTCATATGTAATTGCATAGGACACTGCACAGCCAAAATAAACTTGAAAAAGAAGAGCAAAATTACAGATTTCAAAATTTATTACAAAGCTACAGTAACCAAAACAATGTGGTACTTGCATAAGAATAGGCATAATAGTCTAGGCATGGTGGCGCACACCTGTGACGCCAGCACTTTGGAAGACTGAGGCAGGTAGATCACCTGAGGTTAGGAGTTTGAGTCCAGCCTGTCCAACATGGTGAAACGCCGTCTCTACTAAAAAAATTAGTCAGTCATGGTGGCAGGCGCCTGTAATTCTAGCTATTTGGGAAGCTGAGGCACGAGAATCACTTGAACTTGGGAGGTGGAAGTTGCAGTGGGCCGAGGTTGTGCAACTGCACTCCAGCCTGGGTGACGGAGCAAGATTCCATCTCACACACACACACACACACACAAAAAAAAAAAAAAAAAAAAAAAAA
>NW_022437060.1:25347-97356 GCF_009761245.1 Sapajus apella
ACACACACACACACACACAAAAAAAAAAAAAAAAAAAAAAAAAAAGACATAATAGTCTAGTGGAATAGAACTTAGAGCCCAGAAATAAACTCATATATCTATGGGCAACTGAATTTTGGTAAGAGTGGCAATCTCATCAATGAGAACAGAACAGTTTCTTAAACAAATAGTATTGGTATAATTAGATTTCAAAATGCAAAATAATGAAATTGGACTTCTATTTCCATATACAAATACACTCCACCGTGCAGAAAAAAACAACAAAAAATATATTAGCGATCTAAGACGAAGTGCTAAAGCCTTCAAAAGAAAATATAGGATAGGTCTTCGTGACTGTGTAATTGGCAAGGAATTGTTAGATAGAACACCAAAGTATGAGCAACAAAAATAAGGTGGATAAATTAGTTTTCATCAAAATTAAAAACTTTTGTTCACCAAAAGGATATTATCAATAAAGTAAAATGACAAACTACACAATGAATGAGAATATTTTCACATCATATATCTGATAAGCTTTTTTAAGGAAAAAATTATTTATGACACTCTTCAAGGCGGAATGCGGACTTTACTCAAGGGCGCGATGGAGGTTAAGTGCAGGGAGCCCTGCCATGGGGTCTTGCAGTGGGAGAGAGAGACTGGACTCAATTCTGACTCCAGCAAAGGACATCCTACTTCTTGGTTATAAAGACAATTTATAACCAAGGAGCAGGATGAAGGCCAGTGGATAGTAAATGATTGAGAGGAAATATCAAGTATAAGGGGCTTCTGGTTAAACTGATGTAGCAGGATTTTTTTTTTTCTTTTTTTAATTCCATTTTAGGTTTTGGGGTACATTTGAAGAACATGCAAGATAGTTGCATAGGTACACACATGGCAGTGTGATTTGCTGCCTTCCTCCTCTTCACCTATATCTGGCATTTCTCCCCATGCTCTCTCTCTCCAACTCCCCATCCCCCACTGTCCCTTCCCTGTTTCCCCCCAACAGACCCCAGTGTGTAGTGCTCCCCTCCCTGTGTCCATGTGTTCTCATTGTTCAATACCCACCTATGAGTGAGAACATGCGGTGTTTGATTTTCTGCTCTTGTGTCAGTTTGCTGAGAATGATGGTTTCCAGGTTCATCCATGTCCCTACAAAGGACACGAACTCATCATTTTTGATGGCTGCATAATATTCCATGGTGTATATGTGCCACATTTTCCCTGTCCAGTCTATCACTGATGGGAATCTGGGTTGGTTCCAGGTCTTTGCTATTGTAAACAGTGCTGCAATGAGCATTCGTGTGCATGTGTCCTAGCAGGATTTTTTTTCTCAAACTAGATTCTACAAGGACAGAGAGGAAGCGCAAGGTCAGGCTTAGTCAGAAAGGACTTAGGAACCTGACTAAAGTTTTGGCCAAAGGAGAGAATTTTTTTCAGGGTTTACTATTCAGAATTTATAAAGAACTCTGACAACAACAATACCAACAACCATAATTTTTTTTTTAATTAGGAAAATTGAATAAAGGATTTTGATAGTTCTCCAAAGAAGATACATGAATGACCAAGAAACACACACAAAAAAGATGCTCAACATCATTAGTCATTAAGAAATTGCATATCAAAACCATTTCTCACCCACTAGGATGGCTACGATGTAAAAAAAAAAAAATGAAAATACCAAGTGCTAGTGAGTACATGGAGAAATTGGAACCCTTGCTCTTTGATGGTAGGAATGTAAAACGGTGAAGTCTCTGTGGATATTTGGTGATTCCTCAAAAGCTAAACATAGAATTGCTCTACGACTCAGTGATTCTGCCCCAAGATATATTCCCCAAAGAAATAAAAACAGAAACTCAGAACCTTGTACCCCAATTTTCTCCTTCTCTTCTTCCCTCTTCTCTCCTCCCCTCCCCTTCATTTTTTTTTTTTTTTTTTTCTTTTTAGATGGAGTTTTGCTCTTGTTGCCCAAGCTGGAGTGCAGTGGTGCAATCCCGGCTCACTGCAACCTCCACCTCCTGGGTTCAAGCGATTCTCCTGCCTCAGCCTCTTGAGAAGCTGGGATTACAGGCATACACCACCACCCCCTGCTAATTTTGTATTTTTAGTAGAGACTGCGTTTCTCTATGTTGGGCAGGCTGGTCTCGAACTCCCGACCTCAGCTGATCTGCCCACCTCAAGCTCCCAAAATGCTGGGATTACAGGCATGAGCCACCATGCCCAGCCAATACCCCAGTTTTCATTGCATTACTAATCAGAATAGGCAAAAAAGGTGGAAATGACCCAAGTGTCCATCAACAGCTGAATGTATAAGCTAAGTAGGTTATCTACTTAGAATATTATTTATTCATAAAAAGGAATAAAGTTCTGATACATGTTACAATATGTACGAACCTTGAAAATATGCTAAGCAAATAAGTCAGGTGCATAAGGACACATATTATAAGATGACTCCACTTATATGAAATATCTTGAATAGGTAAATTTATGGGAACAGAAAGTAGATTAGATGTTACCAGAGGGAGAATGGAGAGTTATTACTTCACTGTTAAGAAGTTTCTTTTGGGGGGTAATAAAACATTTTAGAAATATAGGCCGGGCATGGTGGCTCACACCTGTAATCCCAGCACTTTGGGAGGCCTAGGCAGGTGGGTCACTTGAGGTCAGGAGTTAGAGACCAGCCTGGCCAACATGGTGAAACCCCATCTTTATTAAAAACACAAAAATTATCCAGGGATGGTAGCACGTACCTGTAATCCCAGCTACTCAGGAGGCTGAAACAGGAGAATTGCTTGAACCAGGGAGGCAGAGGTTGCAGTGAGCCAAGATCACGCCTCTGCACTCCAGCTTGGATAATGGAGTGAGATTCTGTCTCAAAAAAAAAGAAATATAAATGTTAATGTTAACATTGTGCATGTAATTAGTGCCACCAAATTGTACAATTAACAATGTTTAAAATGGTAAATATCACATTATATGTATTTTACCACAATTAGTAACATTTAAACCGTTAAAAGAAAGTTCTGTCCTGAGTGCTGCTGGCTGCTTCTCCAGCATACAGTCCATCACTCCTTCCCAGAACATTTTCTGTTTGGTTCAGGAACGTAAACCCCTTGAGTGTATTCTGTAAACAGTACACAGGGCTGGACCTAGGTAAAGAGCCATCCAATCATAATTGCCCGATCCCTTGCCTGTGACTGGCCTAAAAAGCCAGGCTACAGCCAATCAATGCACAGGATTTGCTGTGGTCTGTTATTGGTCCAGTGGTTGGTCACAAATCCTAAGTAGCCCAGTGAGACTAAAAGGAAAAATATTTGTTGCTAAAGGTTCATTTTTTCTTCTCTTTTCTCTTGATGACCACTGGAAGGGGTACATTTCCTGACTAAATGGTCCCTAACGGATACACACCCAGAGGTGGGGATGGGTAGTCCAATGAAGAGTGAATAATCTCATCCCTTCTCTTCCTCTGCTGCCCATTGTCAGTGTTGAAAAGCAACGCAGGCATTCCTGGATTTCACATATGGGTTTCTTTACATGCCCTACTCTGCCTAAGCCAGAGGAAGGCTTAACTTGAGGCTTGTCTCAGGGAGCTCCCTCTTGCCCTCCATCCCTGAGACTGGGACCTGTTATCTCTCCACTGCTGAGGAAGACGAGCACGTCCTACCTGGAGCCTGGGGGATTTTTCCCAGCATAGCTTCAAGCCAGCGACGCTGCCAAGTAAGTCACAGGTGCTTTCTGGCTTTGAGGAAATCACCTGCTCATTTTTTATGACATTGAAGAATAAAATGCAGAGGGAGAAAACAGAGGGGTACCAGCTCTGTTGCTCTGATAATCTCATTTCCTGCATACCACAGTGTAGGCCTCTGTTGAGGTTCCTGGTGTGTGATTGAATCTTAGTGACTTGTTCCCAGTGGGTCCCTCTATCAGGAGACGCTGGCAGGGGGTCGGTCCAGGTGTGCTAATCTGCACATTTGTTTGTTTCTTCTTTTGTTTTATATTCTTGGTGGAGGAAATGGCAAGGGGGCTCACACCTTTTCTGTCTGCCTCAGCACCTCTTAGGATGTTCTAGTGAGCAATGGAACTGCTCCTCATTGCTCTTGCCCTCACATCAAGCGGCTTCCCAGAGGAAAGGATGTATTAGCCAATAAGTGACGCAGGGACAACTGGGTAATCACATGAAAAAAAATTAGAACTAGAACCACAATTTCACCCTACATTGAAACAAATTCCAGATGGATACGAGTGTTAAAACAGGGAAAAAATAAAACTATGAAATTACACGGAGAAACTATGCTAATTCACTTGAACACTCCGGCAAAATGGACAGGGTTTTTGACGGTTAGAAAGTGTCCTAATTGAGGGAAGAAGAAACAGAAAACTCTAACATTCCAATAGACACTAAATAAATAAAAAGGATAGTCTAATCTTTCTCCTCCACCAAAAAAGACCCGATTCCAGAGATCTACTAAATTATCAATAGGCATTCCTTATCTTATTCTAGTTATTCCAGGAAGCAGAAAAGAATATCGAATTACCCAGCTCATAGTTTCACCACTATTCCAAAACTGTATAAGAATAGAACAAGAAAATCATAGGCTCTTTTCACCTCTTAGAATAGAGATAAAAATAATAACTAAATGCAACAAGCATTAACAAGTCCATTTAACATGCTCAAAGAAGATTTATTTCAAGAGGATAGGGATGTTTCAACAGGAAAAAAAATCTCAATAAAATTATATCAACATATGCAGAATGAAATGGGTAAAGTTCAATGCCTCATTATTTTCTAATTAAAAATGTATCAATGAGTAATATGCTTAACAGAAACATGTACTAATCCTAAGTGTAGAGCTTGATTAGTTCTCGTAAGCTGGAAGCATGCAGGTACCCATCCCCCATAACCCTAACTGTAACCCTGTGCCCTCTCTAGTCACCAACCCTCACCCCTAACAAAGGCAGCCACTATCTTGATTGCAAATCAGCAGAGCAAAGGTATGTTATTCCAGAAGTGGCATTGGGACAATTAAGTAGCCATGTGAAAACAAAATGAAGTTGACATCATAGCTTGGTTTAGTCTGTCTGCACTTTATATAAACAGAGTCAGACCTCCTATGTACCAGGAAGCAGGTCCTCAACAGGCACCACTTTAGTCTTGGGCTTCTAGCCTCCAAGACTGCAAGAAATAAATGTTTGTTGTTTAAGTCACCCAGTTGTGGTATTTTGTTACAGCAGCCAGAGCTGAGAAAGAAAGAAGTGACTGTGTGTGCCCAGTGGTTGTGCCAATTCATATCCCAGCAGCCATTGTTCCCTTCCTTATCTACACTTGGTATGTCAGTCAGTCTTTTTCAATGTGGCCATTCTGGGGGTTAACACCATTTAGGTATGCAAAACATTTCGACAAAGCAGGACTAGAAAGGGACTTCCTTAACTTGATGGAACTTATAAACCAGAAACCTACAGCAAACGTCGTACTCAATGCAGAAATTTTTGATGCATTACTTTTAGAATTAAGAAAAAATTAACTATGATCTCTTTTGTTGCGAGATTTTACATGGTCTTAAAGGTTCTGGAAAATAGACAAGAAAACATACCAAGATTATAACATTTGGAAAGACGAGGTACAACTCTCTTTAGAGACGATTTTCTACACAGGTATCATAGAAAATACTTGAATCTAATAAGCACAGTCATTGGACTTGCTTGATATCAGATCAATTTACAAAAATCAATAGCGTTTATCCACAACATCAATAACCATCTTCAAATACAATAGAAAAATAAGAGATACACCATGGTTATAAAGACTATAAGGTACCTAGGAATTAACAGAGGTTACACAAAATATGAATGGAGATAATTTGTAATGCTTAAAGGACATAAAAAATCTGAGTAAATACTCATGATTTAATAAGTTAACTTCATAAAGATGTTAATATTCTCTCTATTAATCTGTTGATCCAATACAATCCCAATATAAATTCTAGGTTGATAGCCTAAGGATTCCAACAGAATTATGTTTAAATTTAAAGAGAAGAAGAAACATTTATAAATAGGTAAAATGGCCAGGCACGGTGGCTCACGCCTGTAATCCCAGCACTTTGGGAGGCTGAGGTGGGCAGATCACGAGGTCAAGAGATTGAGACCATCCTGGCCAACATGGTGAAACCCCATCTGTAATAATATATATATATATATATATATATATAAAAGTTAGCCGTGAGTGGTGGTGAGTGCCTGTAGTCCCAGCTAGTCTGGAGGCTGAGGCAGGGGAATCACGGGAACCCGGGAGGCAGAGGTTGCAGTGAGCCGAGATTCACTCCAGCCTGGTGACAGAGCGACATTCCGTCTCAAAAATAAATAAATAAATAGTTAAGATGCTATTGAGAAAGAAGAGCCAGGAGGGAGAACTGGCTCTACCATATACGAAGAAGCACTGCAGTTACGGTGGCACCTGCACAAAAACAGGCAAACAGACCCATGGAACAGAGTAGAAATGGCTCAGGAGGCCAGGCGCGGCGGCTCATGCCTGTAATCCCAGCACTGTGGGAGGCTGAGGTGGGTGGATCACCTGCAGTCAGGAGTTCCAGACAAACCTGGCCAACATGGTGAAACCCTGTCTCTACCAAAAATACAAAAATTAGCTGGGCGTGGTGGCATGCGCCTGTAATCCCAGCTACTCGGGAGGCGGAGGCAGGAGAATCGCTTGGACCTGGGAGGCGGAGGTTGCAGTGAGCCAAGATCACACCATTGCACTCTAGCCTGGGTGACAGAGTGAGACTCAGTTCCAAAAAAAAGAAAAAAAAAAAAATCAATGGTTGAGGAACAAACCCGCCTACGTGATACTTGGTGAAAGATACATATACATCAACAAGTAGGCAGGTTAGAGGAAACTGGCTACTTGCCTTGTCCCATATGCAAATGGGAATCCCGTTGCATTAAAAAACTAAAAGAGAAAAGTAAAACTATGAAGCTAGCAGAAGAAATAACAGGAGAATGAGGATGACTAACGGGGTAGGAAACAAAATCCTAAAAATGAACAATATGTTCACAGTCAATGATATACAAATGCCTCCTAAACTTAAAGAGTTTCAACTTCACTCATGTTGAAAGAAAATCAAATTAAAATTAAAATGAATACTTAGTTTTCTTACCTAACAGATTGGCAAAAACGGCAAAGTTCAATAAGGGTTGAGTTGCAGGCAACAGAATCCATCTAGCTGGGCTAAGCACAGATATTTCTAATCCAGGGATTTGGGTGCTTACAGCTTGGGCTAGGTCCAGTGGCTCACACCTGTAATTCTAGCACTTGGGAGATGGCAGTGGGAGGATCGCTTGAGCCCAGGAGTTCAAGACCAGCCTGGGCAACATAGCAACATCTGATATCTACAAAAAATTAAAAAAATAGCTAGGTGCGGTAGTGCAAACCTGTAGTCCCAGCTATGTGGGGGGCTAAGGTGGGAAGATTGCTTGAGCCAGGGAAGTCAAAGCCATAGTGATCTGTGACTGTGATATGGAAGGCCTGGAAGGGAACTGCATGGTCCCTTTAAATGACATGGAAGTGGGGAAGGGAAGTGCTGGGTAGGGTAGGGTGTGGTCCCTGTCCGCTCCCAGGGACCTGGGTGAGGACAGGCGTTTTTGTTTTCCTGCCCACATACTGCGTTTCCCAAGACCTCCGCCGGCCTGTGGTGCCCCCACCCTGTTGTCTATAAAACCCCAAGACCCTAGCAAAGCAGAGGCAGAAGCAGCTGGACGTTGAGAGGAGCACATCAGCGGAGGAACACATGGGCAGCAGAGCGAGCGGCTGGACGGGACGCGGGGAGTCACGTGCGCTGGCACAGGAGCACACCGGCAAGCCGCAGGCCACTGGCCGAATGGTGCGGAGTTTGGCGGGGGAGGTTGGAGGAGAGCCTGACTCCAGGGGAAAGCCTTCCCACTCCACCCCCTTCTGGCTTCCCCCATCTGCTATTCCACTCAGTAAAACCTTGCACTCATTTTCCAAGTCGACGTGCGATCTGATTCTTCTGGTACACCAAGGCAGTAACCCCAGGATACAGAAAGCCCTCTTGTCCTTGCCTTAAGGCAGGGGTCTAATTGAGCTGGTTAACAGAAGCTGCCTATAGATGGTAAAACTAAAAGAGCGCTCTGTAACACAAGCCTATTAGGGCTTCAGCTGTAAACATTCACCCCTGCCGTGGGATCTCGTATCAGAGCCCCACAACCTGCCCATCTCTATGCTTCCCTGGAGGTCTGAGCAGCCAACGGGACACTGAAGAACCAAGCCACACCCCCATCACACGCCATGCGACAGGGACAAGGGAAGTTTTCCCATTTCAATTGTGCCACTACACTTCATTATGGGCAACAGATCGAGATCCTGCCTCAACAAAACAAAATCCAAAAACCAGAATCGTTGATAGGGCCATAGGGGAAGCATCTCTATCAGTTTTCCAGGAAAAATGTTCAGTCCCTAGAATCACTGTGCTGAGATGAGGAAGCCTGTGGCTATCACTGCAAAACAACATGGAAACCTGCCACTTTGCTTTCCTGTTGTTGAATCAGGAAACCACTGAGTGAATTAAGAAGCTGCCACTTCAGCGACTGGCCTTAGCACTCCAGCCAGTCTCTCTGATGGGCTTGGCCTCTCTTCTCATGGGATTCAGGTCTAAACCAAAGTCTGTGGCAGGGTGTCTGATTGGTGGAACTTAAACCGTGTCTGGAGCCCTTGCTGCGAGGGTGTCTGGATGGTGCTGGTTTTGATTTTCTAGCCTTGGTGGACTAGAAGGGAGTGGAGTGGAGGCTGAACCAGCCAGACGATGGGCCTGCCATTGTGGTAGGCGGACAGTAGGCCTCTCCTGCACCACTGGCAAAGTGAGCCAGGGCTGGTTTGCATGTCAGCAGTTGGCCCTGGGGCTGGATATTTGTGAAAGGGTGAGTGTGTGTGTCTTTTGATGACTGTTACAAATGTAGTGCTTTACCTTTCTTTGAATATAAATGTGTTTGTGGAAATCTGCCAAAATGCCCTTCTCTTCGCCAGAGACCTTGTACTTGCTTCTGAGCCTGGAGAGATATAAAGGCAATTTTATGATCACAGAAATAGCCACGCTTCACAGAGGCATACTCCTTATACCTTCTATCCCGTCTTTATGGGAGAAAATGGCAAAGGTGAAGAGATCCCTGGCTTGAGGGTCAAGAGTCCTGACTTCTAGTCCAGGTCCTGCGGTATTTCCCCCAGGGCAAGGATTACCTTTCCCTTCCAGGCCTCCACGAGGCTACTGTTTTCCCTACATTTCAGAGACGTGCACTCTTGTAGCGGGCAGACTCATAGGGATGTTGGAAATAGATGTTGAAAATAGATGCTGGGTGCCGCAAAGAAAAATTAGCACTGAGACAAAGGATCTTTCAGCAACGCAATGTTTACTTCCTGGGCTGCAGGAAGGGTACTCTCACTAGCCATCTTGCCATGAGAGTGCAATGAATAAAGGAACACAGTCTAATTTAGTCCTTATGCATTTGAGGTTGTCCTTACTGCTGTGTCTGATCTCTGTTGGCTGGAGCCAGACCTCACAATCTAAACTAAAACCCAATTGGCCGACAACTTAAACCTTTTCTAAACAGGTAAAAGCAATGGAGACGTGCCTCTGAGCGCATCCAGGATAGATATCTTGGTTAAAGTACAAGGACATAGACTGTACTGGGTGCCTGTAAGCACTGCAGGTCTAACAGCTACACGGGATAGGGCTTAACAAAGAGCGACTAGCACACTTATTCTTTAACAAGAAAGGTAACTTTAAAAAGGAACTTCTCTACTTCTCACAGGGAACTACATTAAATGAAATGTAAAAGCAGAATTGCTCTGGTGGGGTGGAGGGGAGCCAGGTATGTGGAGGGGAGCCCTGCCTTCTACCTCTCTTCGCTTCTGCGGCTCACTGGAAGCAGCTCTGTAGAGCATGGCTTGCAGATCACAGGACCAACATCTTTCCAAGGTGCCTTTCAGCCTTTGGTGATTTGCATGGAGAATCCAAAGGCCGACTCCTTCAGAGGCAGGAAATGACCACTAGCCAAATACGCCAAATAGTCTCACACAGGTGGTGGGTAGGAATTTGCTGTAAGCACTTGGGCACAGAAATCGTCATTTTGTTTTATTTCTCTACATTGAACTAAGCCAGGCTGCTTGAGCTGTGTCTTCTCAGTCATCACTGGAGCTCCCTGCTCCTGCCTAGGAGCTCTGATGAGCATCTCAGACTTGCTGGGGCCAGGACCTGGGCCAGGTAGCTCTCTCAGCAGCCTCCACAGTTAACACTGTGCTTTGGTTCCAGGGCCTCAGTCCACTGCTGCCTCAGGGCTGCATTTCTCAGGGTCCTGGCTCTCTGGAGAGACCATAGCCAAATAGAGCATGGGTCTTCCTCTTGTGGAAACCCGCAAACTCCTGGGTGAATGCTATCCTGCACTATCAATTGTCT
Source organism: Sapajus apella (assembly GCF_009761245.1). NCBI lineage: Eukaryota > Metazoa > Chordata > Mammalia > Primates > Cebidae > Sapajus > Sapajus apella. The sequence goes on from NW_022437060.1 coordinate 35,784, forward strand.
GTGCCCTCCCCCACCTCAGCTTGACTACCCGGTTTAATGGGCCTGGATTTCCCAAATAAGGCATGAAACTTTGGGGTGCCTGGACACTCAGTTTGAGATCCTTAAATTTAAAAGCCTTTCATAAACCTTAAGGGGAGAAAGGAGACCTTGGAATATCAGAAAGGAAGGGGGATGCAGGGGACAGTGGGGAGACCCAGGATGTCCACTTTCATTCTTCACAATAGTTCACAGGACAAACGCTCACTAAACTATACTTCTGCCTCTGCTTTTTCTTAAAATTACAAAGTAAAGTTTAAAGAATAAAATAAAAATCACCTTTAATTTTACCCTCTGAAAGTATCCTACTTGTAAATTTCGATGTGTTTGCTTCCAATTTTTTTCCTAAGTACATTCTTACATCAATCATTAAGGTCATACTTTATATGGTCTCTTTTGAAAACTTTCCTCTGTATTTAAAGTATATTTTATGCATTTTTTACATTTTAAATTTCCTCTTTCACCATTTAGCCAATGTTCATTGAGTTCTTACCATGTAGGCACCGGGTTTCCATAGAGAGCAATGGCCCTTGCCGTCCTTATAGAGGCCTACAGTCTCTTTGTGGGTCCTGGGGAGAGTCCGGTGGAGGGTGGGGGGCTGGGGGTCACTGGTGTGCAGGTGGGTGTGGGATTCTGAAGCTGGAGCCAGTGCCTCCCCTGAACCGAATGCAAAACTTTGTAAGAAAGTTTTACAAAGAATAGAAAATGCCCATATTTCAAAAGACTTTGGAAAGGTAAAACCACTGAGTGATGTGGTAGTGAAGTTGTGGGCAGGGATACGATGGCCCAGGGAGAAGGAAGAGGGACATACTGGGGACGGGTTGTGGGAAAAGCAAAGAAGAAGCAGTGGAGAAGGACAGGTGGAAAAGGTAGGAGGAGGAGCATGGCTCTGCCTCAGCCAGAATGAAAAGGGAATCAAGGAAGTGAAGGAAGGAAAAAATCTCCAAAAATTCAAACTAAACAGAGGGCAAAAATGTGCTTCAGTTCCACCTGCTACTTATGCAAAGAGCATATTTCTCCTCTGGGAATCCTCTGAGCCTTGCAGCTCTGCCTAGATACCAATACTATTTGCCCAGAGATCAGCTAATTCAGTTTCTCACTGGACTTGAGTAGTGAAACCTCACAGCTTCCATTCAGATCATATACCCAGAGAGTATTTTTCCAGGACCTGTGATTTGCAACAGGTGCCTGTCAAGATTAATGTATGTTTTCTCGTAATATTTTTGTGGCTTTCCAAAAACAGCACTCCTATAACCATGGACTGCATTTTTAGTTTGGAATTTGTTTTAAACAATAGGACCTAGTGTTCCTTCTGGTCTTCAGTGTCCCATTAAGTAGCTCTCTATTTGTCATACAGATAGTCCATGTACAGTCTCATTTTTCTTTTGAGTTTTATGATACTTTTAGGTCACCCTGGGTCAACCTGGGCCTGGAACTGAGCTCTAGCAGGTCCTCAAGACCTGATGGCATTTTTTTTGAACAGGTTGATAAATCCCCGGATTTAAAATGAGCTTTGGGAAAAGATGTACAATAAATACTTAATTCAAGTTGGGACCCAGGCGTTGAATGTATTGACTCGGACAATGAAATATTTAAATGGCATGCTGCCAAGTTGCTGGTGTGTGTGGATGACATACTTACTCATGTCTGTTTTGAAAAAGGCCCCAAATACTTCAAAGTGACTGTTTACCTGAACCTAGAAGACTGCAGACAGTTGAACAGAACTTTTCAGGCTTCCAGAAATTTCTCTAAAGATGTATTAAAGTGTTGCAGCTCATAATGTTATTTTGGGGGTGATGGCAGGACTGACAGAGAGGGAAATTTGTGTATGACAGGGAAATCTTGAAATAGTCAAGTGGCTCAAATCATTAGTGCTGGAGCTTTGAACTGGTTCAAGATTAGCTTTAATTATTAACCTTCTTTAATATTTCAAAATGTCTGTAATAAAAGAGGCATGGCGCGTTTAATTTAGAGTTATACAGTCAGAGATTGTTCGACCTGAAATGGATGTAGATTATCCTGGGCGACTGGAGACTCTCAGGCTTTTATCTCCTCCGGCATACCGCAGAGACATTGTAGCGTTTCTCCTGGTGCCCTGGAATGCAATGCTTCTTTGCTTGAAGAGTTAGGGTGAGAAATGGGGAAGGGATTGCAAAAGAGAAACAAAGTCTCCACCGTTGTGTTTAGTTTGAAAAATGCCTCGTTTAAGGGGTCCTAAATTTTAAAAATCATTCAGGATAAACTCATCTGGTATTTTATTTATTCACGCTTCTCAGTACACGAACAAGCAGGAGGGCAATGGTGCCTGTGTTGATATCTTCATCATTAATCCTTTCCCCGAAATCCAGACTTACAGTGTACATCTCACAGGCATCTCACAACTATTTCAGCACATTTTATTCTTCCCACTCAGTGAATTTACTCCTCAACGAGTCATCACCAGCACAGGAGGGGACGCCACAGTCCATATCAAAGACTGGAACGGTAGTGGTTTATATCGTGTGAAATGTCTGATAACAGCACCAATTGTGATAGTTTGAAAGACAGACAATTCCCCAACGAGCTCCAGTTTAAAGAGAAGAGCTCACAAAACAGAGCTACAGTGTGTGTTAGCTGCAGTTAGCTAAAAATAAAAGAGAATTAGGAAATTGAGAAATCTGGGGACTTGTACATCAGAATGCGGCAACTGCTTTCCAGTTTCAAAGAGTAAAAATTAATATTGAGAAACGCTTGAGCAAGAAAGGACAGTTAAAACCCAGACTTGTGATGAGTACCAAGACAAGAGCTTGTTCATCGCACTGACTGTTGAAAATTTCTGAATGGGTTAAGATGAAAACCAATAAACCATTTTCAAAATGGGCCTTGGAGAAAAGACGGAGGGGTCTGGGCAGCAGAAATTAAGGGGAGGGGTGGAAAGAGAGGGAAAGAGACAAAGAGGGAGGGAGAGAGCGGGGAGGCATTTTTCAAGAACTCTGGTGTGACAGTGTTGCAAGGGGCTGGTTAGTATTAAATAGGTAAGAAGCTGCCTAGAGTTTTAGGTTTCTGAGAGAGATGTGTTGTCAAAGACGCCAAAAGTCTGGGTCAACATGTTTGTAACCGAGACCTAAAATGATCGTTGGACCCTAACGTTCTACAGCAAGGAGGCAGGATGAGATGCTCAGCCTGAAAAACGCCCTCTTCAGATGCGGCCAAGGAGAAAATCAGGTCTGGAAGGCCCCCTGGGAAGCCCCAGCTGGAGCCAGTTAGCACCTAACTTGGGAACATGCACCTCCCGGGTAGGGGGTTCTGAGAAGGTGACCCAGGGGGATTTCAGATCCCAGCAGACCATCTCATGGGGCCTTGCATCTCCCTTTCTCCCTGAGATTGTATATTTTGGTTATTCCTGATCCTCCCCTATGTGGGCATGAGGGGAAGGAAGACAGCTTTGATGGGGGCCGTGAGTCTCCGGGACAGAGCAGCCTGACGGGACTCGTGCGTAAACAGTCTGTGTGGTTGCCTGGCATGGAGAACTCTGCAGGAACCCGTGCTTTGAGTTTGTTATCCCACCTAACAGGGCTCTCAGGCATCTAGACACACAGAACATGTGTCTCCACGTGACCACTGAACAAATGAACCAAGGTCTGAGTGAACTGATGAACTAATGATCCGTTTGTTAAAGGCTGTGCCAAGTTGCTCCTCGTTTTAGGCCCTGGCAGTCAAAGACGAGAGAGGGGGTTCATGCCCTGACTTGGTTCTCCAAGGAAAGGCTCATGAGAGGGGAGGTAGGGAAGTGGGAAACTCTCTGGGCCCAGAAACCCAAAGAGTTGGGTCTGAGCAGGAGGTGTGGCGGCGGGAGTCTGTTTGCCTTGTCGAGGGGAAGCAGCCTAAGGGTCTTCATGGGGAGAGGACCTCTCTGTCTTTGGACCAAGGATGGCCCACCTGGGGGTGCTCACACCGGGGGACTCACACACCAGGCGAGCTACATCAAGGTGACACACACACCATGGTAACCCCCACACACAGAGTGACTCCCACACTGGGGTGACTCCCACACACTGGGTGACTCTGTCACCAGATGACTCTCCCACACATGATGACCCTCACACAGGGTGACCCCCTCCCCCACAGAGTCCCTCACACTGCAGGTGACTCACCCAGGCTCCCCCTATGCTGCCTGATGCCCTGGAATCTGGGCCACGCCCATTTGCATGTGAGGGTGTTTCAGGCCTCATCTGAGGGGCTCTGGGGCGCCAACATGTTGTGATTCAGGGTCGCTGTCTCCAAGCCACATGCAGCCTGGCTCTGTCATGGACCTTGAAGAGCAAAAGGCAGTGGGCTCCAGGACTGCCTTCTGCAGGCCGCCCTGAGGGAGGCGATCTTGACTCCCCTGCCCGCTTTGAGAACCAGCAGAGGCGCTGGCCCTGGCGGGCTTGGTGGCTGTCCCATGGCCCCAGTCTTAATGGGTTCTCTGCCTTGTTGTTGGTAGAGATCTGCTCAGAAGGTCCTGACGGGTCACGCATCTGCTTTGTAGGCAATGGAGGCAGATAGGGAAGGAGCAGAGGGGAAAAGCTGCCAGGCAAACAGGAGGTGCCCCACCCTTGAGGACAGTAGCACCACAACTGCAGTCCTGTCCTCACAGGTGGGGAAGATGGGACTCCGGGACATTCTCATGTTTTTAAGACCTGGGAGATGTGTATTTAAAGACAAACAGAGAAGCACGATCAAGTAGAATGTCCTCTCCAGCAATGCACTCCGAGAAAAGAGGAACACAGGCTGTGGGGGTGGAAGAGGAAGAAACTGAGCTGACAAACAGAAAATACCGGTTTTTTAAGCGGATCTAAAAGGGAACTCTTTGTGGAAAAACACACGCAGAAACCTTGGAAAATGCCCCCAGGGCCCAGCAGTTCCTAAAGCAAGATTTAAAAACACTGCACTCCAAGACTGCCATCTCCGCCACTTCATGTTAAGGACAGAGTTTGCATTTTGCAAATCATTTTCTCCATCATTTTGTTTTTCCACAGTGATGCGGGGGTTGCCCTCATCATGTACTATCTCATAGCAGCTAGTTTCCTTCCATCTTTTTAAATAACGCATTTCCACGAAGCTTGTGGTATCCTCGGGGATTAATTAGTGACTGCACAAGTTCTATGAAGTGTAGGTGGCCAGCACTTCTTGACAGATGGCAGCTGGAAAAAAAATGGGAGATGATTGCAAGGAAGATAATTATGATTTTCCGGATGTGAGAAGTGTGTGAAATACCTCCGGGGCTGTAGTGCCCACAGAGGTTCTTGGTGCCACTGAGACTGTGGTCAAGCAGCCATTCATACTCCATCTGAACTCCGGTTAGAAATGGGATTTCCCAGTACACCGAAAGCAAAAAAGTATAAAAAGTTGATTTATACGCGAAAATCCTGTTCCATGATTATGGTCTAGAATTAATTGAATACCCTGTAGTTTTTTATACTGTATATGCTAATGATGACCAAAAATGGATTCTCTTCTATATTTCCTTAGTAACTTATCTTAAAATGACATATTGTGAATAATGGCCTCCTGTACTGCTGGACTACGCAACTTTATAATTTGCAGTTCAAGTTGTTTATTCTTTTCAATTTGTTTAGGCAATTTATTTTCGCAGGAAGAAAAAAAGAACTAAATTAGAGGAACGCACAGACCCTGTTGGCTGGAAAGTGCAGGGACCTGGAGTGAATAAATATTCCTGAAATGAGATGATCATGACCTTGTGTGGGGAGCTTGGTGAGTGGTCATGCTAGTTTTATTTTATGGACCGTATTGAATTAATTTAATTATGGGATATCAGTGCCCTGCCTGGTGATTAGCACTGTGGCTGCTTCTCTGTGTGTTCTAGTGCAGGGCAGGGCTGTGTGGTCCCAAGGTCACTGCTGCCCTGCCCAGAGGTGGCTGCTGACCCCAGGTGGCTGCTCTGCAGCAGGAGGCAGGATGGAGAGTTCTCGTCTTGTAGTCTCCCTGTCCCAGCTCCTCTCTTCCCTGAGAGAGCCACACAGAGGCAGACAGGGGTCCATAGAGTGCCTTCTTGTCACATTATAATTTATTGTTATTTTGTTAGATGATCTAGTTAGTAGCTCTGAGCTACAGGAAAACTTAACTTTTTGTGTCTAGCTCAGTAGGCATCTCCACAGCAAGCTCTGATCACCAACCCCAGACCTGTGAACTTCAAGTTGTTCCCCAGGAAAGGAAGTGGGGTTCAGGCCAGCAAACGGTCCCTGTCACCACAGCCACCACTGAAACCCTGCTCCTCCCTGTCCCTGCCACGGCTTCAGGATGCTCCCTTCATCTGAGGCACGTTTGCTCCTTTTCTTGCTGAACAATTAGAAGATTTTATCAGACAGAAATCCCCTGCCACCCGGAGGTTAAGAAACTGACCTGTTTGGGTCCTGCTTTGGCTCCTTCCTCTCCCCCTCCCCATAACCCTTCCTTTCTTCTGCCTCCCTCCCTCCCTTCCTCCTCCCTCCTCTCTTCCTCAGTGGGGATAATTCCTCCACCTTGTAAGATTCCAGCCCTTCCTGCCTCCTTGGGGACTCATGCTATCGATTATTTTTTCTCTATGCTATACTTACAGGCCTCTGTGTGTGTTCCTTTCCAGGGCATTTAACACCACTCAAGCCCTCCAGTGCTGAGACAATTCCACTCGGCATCTTTCTCCAGTTACCACCCTCCTCTCCCCTCACTCCGATCCACAGCTGTGGTGTTTCTCTCACCCGCTGTTTCCCACATCCATTAAAGTGGGTACCTGCTCTCCACAGCCCCAACAAACGTGCTCTAGCTCAGGGCGCCCATGGCCTCCCGGCTGTGGCCATTCTCAGCCCTTCTCATGTTTTCCTCTTGGAGAGGAGCACAGCACGGTGGTTGAGAGCTTGGGCTCCCAACCTCTCTGTGCCTCATTAAAAAAAAAATCTGTATGAAGAGGATAATAATCGTTTGCATGAAAGTGCTTGGGATCCTCTGGCATCTCACAAGCACTCTCTAAGTGCAATTTATTATGACATTTCATCACACCGCCCGCAGCTCCAGGCTTGTGCGCACAGTTGCCTACTGGACATGTCTGGATTCCCACCTTAGCCCAGCCACGCTGCGCTCATGTCTTCCCTGCTCGCCTCCGCCCAAGCCTTCTGCTTCATCCTCTTCACGAACGGACCTGGCAGACACAAGGCTGCTGAAGCCCAAAGCCTGCGCCTGGATTTGGACTCCACCTCTTCCTTTAGCATCCAGGGCTGGTCAATCACCAAGTCAATTTCTAGAACCTTCTTGATGTTTATTTATTTCCTCTTTCTACTTTTCATCGCCTGTACCTAAAGTCACACTGCCACTGCGTCCTGATGGGTCATTGATCTGGAATCCGTTTTCTGGAGTGGCCTGTCTGGAAACAGACACCCTTTGAGTGTCAGTGACCTGGCCTCTAAGTGGGACAGATGCTATTGGCTGCGGGCTCATTGGGAGGAGCGAGGTGGGTAAGTGTTGCCTGGTAACACTTCAGATCCTCACGAAGGTTCCTCTTCACCACATTGAGTTCCCACCCATTGTGCTCCTGCCATTGACCCCGAGAATAGAGGCACACATGGAGAGAACACAGAAGCCAAATGCGTTTCTACAAATCCATTGCTACATTTTTGAGTGATTCTTCAGTGCTTGATACTTTTGAGCCCTTTTTTTTAACTCATTGTTACTACCTGTGTTTTATGCATGTAGACATTGACACACAGAGAGGTTTGCCAAATTCCCTGAAGTCACAGAGCAAGTAAGTGGTGGAGTTGGAATCTGAGTCTTGACAACCCGGCTTACTCCATGTGGTTCTCATCCATTTATTTTTAATCTCATAAAGACAGTCCTCTTTGTATAAGTGCTGAGTATTTTCAAGGAGAAAAGATTCCCAGCTTTTGGGTCTCTAAAAGCAGCAGAGGCAGCTGGCTGAAACTGTTCAGTAAAGGAAGGTTCCCTGGCTCCTGAGAGGGTCCAGCATCATGCTGTGACTCATGGAGGCCCCTATGAAGAGATGTCACCTGGGCCAAGGGGTACCCATGAGCCCCATGGTCCTGAGGCTCAACCTTACTTCATGCCATTGTCATTTACTGAAGGTAAATTCTGGCGATGCAGTCTCCAAAAAGGGAGGACTGAGGGCCGGCTGGGACGGGCTGGATGCATATGCCTGAGAACTGGAGACCCTGGTGGTCCAAGGAGCCAAGGATCCAAGGACCGCTGTGAGTGGTGCTGGGCCTCTGTCCCCACACCCAGGTAGGTCAGCTTCTGTGCTCAAATCTCACTGGCCTGCAGCAGAGCGAGTGGGGGAGGGACTTTCTGGTCACCCTACATCCAGCCGAAGATTGTCTCAGAGGAGGGAAAGAGGAGGGAGCGAGAAGACCAGGGACAGAAAGGAGGGAAGGAGGGAGGGAGAGACGGGGAGAGAGAGAGAGAAAAGCGGCAAGGAGAATGTGAGTGGGTCCTTTTTCCCTCTTTGAATGGGGCAATCACCTGAATAACACTTGGGCCAGACAAGGGCAGGAATGGAGGAAAGCATTTCTGATGCTCATTCATCCTGAAATACCTGGGTCAAACGGTTGATTCTGTGGATGCTGCGGAATTCATCTCAGATAGAGGCAGGCACAGAGAAATGTTCCTGCGCAGGGAGCCATCAGGATATGTGCACTCCCAGGCTCAGGGAGCCTGGAGCACTTGTGTGCATGTGTGCGTGCGGTCGCACGTGTGTGCGCGCACGTGTGCATATATATTTGTGTGTGTGCACGCATGTGATTCTCTTGAGTGACACAACAGCCCATTTCCAGTCTTCTCGAAGCTCATGCAGCCCCTTGAATAGGTGCAGTGGGCACCCAGCACCCAGATGGCATGCCCCTGAGTTAGCATTGCCTCCTCTGATCCTCTCCACTTGCAGAACAGGGGATGTGACCCCGACTTTAAAGTTGAAGAAACAAAGGCTCAGGGAGATAAAGGAGCTTGTCCAGGGTAACATTTAATTGGTTGGGGAGCCGGCTTTGAGCCCAGATTTTTCTATAAAGCTCCTGGGTTTCCTACTCCCTCACACTGTCATCCCAAAGCCAAAACAGTTAAAGACTCCATGTTGTGTTTTTACGTGTAATTATGTATGTCTGATGCTGGGCTGCATGGAAGTGAAGGGACTGGCCTCCGTTTGGTCCTGACTCAGGAGCCCCTCCAATGTGGCTGGGCAGAAGCTGGGGCCAGCATAGGTCAGGGACGTGGCTTTTGCATCCTTGCTGTGCCTGGTGGTGTCTTGTGTGTGATCTGGTGGCTCACGTCAGTGGCAGCCACAGAACAGGCTGTGTTTTATGTCATCCAAGGGCAGCAGGGCGGGCTGGGCTGGGGAGTGGGGTCCCCTGAAGCTTGCAGGTGGCGCTGAGACAGCCCCCTCCTACAAGCCCTTACCAGGCTGTTGGTGTAGGAGAGCATGAAGGGCTAATTTCATGGCTGATAAAACTCCCTGTACACGAGACTTCACAGACAAACGAGAGCCCTGCTCTTCTCGTTTTCACCATGACATTTATTTTCTCCTTAAATTGAGACAGATATGTGTTCCATCCTTCCTTGGTCCTGACCCCTGCAACTGTGCGAGGAAAGATCAGGGCTTTTGTGATGAAAGTCAGGACCCCCAGAGAGGCGAAGGAGCTGGCTTGGGGCAGCCAGCCTAGAGGCAAGCCAGGAGCAGGCAGGGCTATCTGGGGAGGCTGGTAGGAGGCTCCAGGTAGGTCTGCAGAATGTAGCCATCATCCAGAGCGGGTGGGTCCTGGTGGGGTTTGCTGTGATCTTGGTGTCCTGTGCCTTCCCTGGCCTCCCCAAGCTACACCTTGCTCTGCAATGGATTCTCCAAGACCTGACTCAGCCAGCCTGTTCCAGGAGGCCTTCCCAAGTACTTGGCTCTTGGTCACCTCCTTCCTCCCCTTAATCTGTATCCAAGGCCACTCTCCTAACGCTGCTGGCTCTCTCCATAGGCCAAATGCTGTCATATCAGGGTGATCTCACGGGAGCCCCTCACTGCCTTCTCTCAGATAGGAGGTGGCTGAGGCTGAGAGATCCAGTCCATTGGGTGCAATCTCCCAGCTCATACATGATGGGGCCTCATAGGGTCCTTGGTTTATCCCGTCTGACTCACATCCAGCTCCTTGTCCTGGTCAGGTCACAGGACTTAACTTTTCGCATGTGATGATGCTTAACCCGAATACCTTCTTGCATCTACACCTTTTTGAATCTAATGTTTCTCCTTAATGACACTGGAAGATTCTGGGGAACAGTCACCATATTGTTTTGTCTCCTATGCCTTCCCCCAAGTATGAAACAGACACACACATGCATCCCACAAGCACAAAGAGCCACCCACAAACACATGCATGGTTCACAGAATATACAATGCACACACAACCATAGGGCCTGCACACGCATGCCTGAGTCCACCTGCATGGCTGCGTGCACATGACACCTGCCCACCGAGCACACACAAACAAGCTCACCTACCGGTATGTCTTAAGCACACAGGTGTGTTGAAGAAAAGCAGCTGTGAAAGGGGTTTTGGCAGAAATCAGGGCTTAAGACTGCCTTGTGTGTCCGGGGCTGAGCCACCTCCAGGTCTTCTCCACCTCTGGGTCTAGTTGGCACGTGTCGGCGGACTAGGCTCTGGTCTGTGCACACACTAGGTTGCACCTAGTAGAAGCTAACACGTGATGATTCCTCTGAGGCGCAGGTTGGAGGAAACCCCTCTCAGCTCCACTAAGTGAAATCGCTCCATGGGAACATGTGGACTGCTGGTTTGCACCATTCCAGGGTGGTGCCATGAATGATCCCTGTTGGTATCCTGAGGAATAAAGTTCTGGGCATTATTTGGGGCCTACTCTTGCTTCACCACCATTGATAGTGAGGAGTGAGTGTACAGATGGGGTCTGTAGGGCTCAGGGCTCTGGAATGTTTGATGCTTCTTTAAATGACACAGATGTTATAAAACAAAGCAGAGACCTCCAGACCAGGATCCAGAGCATGGGGTGTGGCAAGGAAGAGACATCCGAGAGCTGGCTGTATGGCAGTGGGTCATCTCTTTGTCTTGTCCTGTCTTCCTCCCTGGAGCTGAGTGGGCAGGCACAGCACGTGTGCACCAAGTTCCAACCCACCCATCCTTCCAGCTGCTGTCTCAATGCCACACACTCAATGGAATGTATGTTCAGGTTACACAAAAATCCCTGCTGTTCTCAGAAAGCACTGTGCTCACTCAAGCTCTTGCACCTTTGCCCATGCTGTTCCCTCCACCTGGAGTCCCTTCCCTCCCATCTCCACTGTTTCCCCCGCCCCTTCGCCTCCCCCTTTCTCCCATATGCTCAAATTTCACTACGTTTAAGGGCTTATGTCCATTTCACGCCCATGAGAAACTGTCAGGAAATTGTCACTGAACCCCCGGACAGCCCTCAGCATCCCCCCGAGCCTTGTATGTATGCTTACAGCAGCTCTCATCACTCTGATTTGCATCTTTGTTGCCCTTTTTGGATTTTAAAACTAGACTGTGGACATTTAAGGATGGGGGCTGATGAGGAGCGAGACCCTATACCCAGTGGGAAATCGCCTCCACACGGGAGAGGCCACAACACAGTGAGAGAATCCACAGACAGAAGGTTCAGCCCAGCTGACACGCCTCCAGCCATGGCAGAGAACACCTTTACATTCCTTCCAGATGGCACCTGAGAGCATGAGCAAGTGCTGCTGCTAGTCAGTTGCTCTGGGATCTTTGGACAGCGACACCACTGTGAGGAGCAGCAGAGCACAGGTGCGCACAGCCCTGGAGCCAGCACCTACTCAAGACCTCTTGAGAGTGGCTGTTCTATCTTTCTCTCATTGTGTTCTTGTTCTTTCTTTATTCATTTTCAAAGAACACTAGCCGTGATCAACTAAATCAATTTCAGGGCCAGTAATAGGTGATCTGCACTAACTGGCAGACTGTCCCCGCCCCTGTATTCTGTCTGTGAATTGGCATCTGTGACGAAACCACCTCTCCAGCTGTGTGTGTGTGTGTGTGTGTGTGTGTGTGTGTGTGTGTGTGTGTGTGTGCTCGACAGGGGTGTTCCTTTGTGCGTGCATGTGCCTGAACTTGTGAGTGTGTACCGGTGTGTGATTGTCTCCATGAGTGTGCATTGCGTCAGCTGGTGGATGTGCAGGTTAGTCTTCCTTTGTAGCAGAATGGATGGATAAACAAATAGTGCTCCACCGTGTGTTCATATTCATTCTTCAATCTAGGCACTCATTCAATATTAGTTGAGTCCCTTTTATGTGCCTGGCACTGTGTGGGGTGTTAGGAATTGTGCAGTGCCCAAGACAGACGCCTTTGAACACATCAGGCACCACCTGGGCCACTGTCCCATTCTTGGCTTCTAAATGTGGCGTCTAGTGAAAGGCTGCTACCTGATGTGCGATCTCTTCGCCTCAGCACCTTGCAGTCCACACTTGGCTTCTGGGGCCAGAGGGAGGGCAGTGAGTGGGTGAGGATACCTGCAAGAGCTTCTAGTGCCCACCAGCACCTGTCGTCCACCCTGGAGAATTGAGCACCAGAGCCCATCTCGAAAGCTTGGCCCCTGTAAGCCACCATCTACCCTGAGCCCCTCATCAGGCCCTGCCTCCACAGGTGGGCTCATCCCAGTCCCAACTTACACCGCCAGCTCTGAATGCCTGCTCTGCACTTTGTGCATCCTTGGGAACTAGACACTGTTCCGTCTGCTTGGAGTTCCCTGACCAGATACTGCCAATTTTTTAAAATCAGCTTTTCCAGATCCTCCTTTTGGGAACACTTGCCTTACTCTCTTCGCCTCCCCAGACGGTTCTTCATTCCTGTCTCTGAAGAACACGCCTGCTTGGTGCAAAGGCTTTGCCTGTAACCATCCTCTGCCCTGGCTTCTGAGGCAGGAGCAAGCCCATCTCCTTGTTCACTGCCTGGCACTGAATACATGCTCAGCAGAATTATGGAATCAAGTTAATACCCATCTGAGAGCTCACAATCACAGCACCAATGCTGGGATAGTGGGTGGCTCTCAGCAAGTGGTAGGGGGCGGGGACCACAGCTTTAGCAAACTTCAGTTATCCCCTGCAAAGAACCACCACAGTCTCAGGTCCTCACAGATGCTCCTACTGGGGTCAGTCAGCCCCAGCGTAAATCCCACCCCCAGCATGCATTCCACTATGGCCTCATGCAAGATATTCAAGTTCCCTGTGCCTCAGTTTTCTTATCTTAAAAACGGAAGTAATAAGACCATCTTCATAGAGTCTCATGGTGTAGGGATATCTCACAGTGTAGGGATATCTCATGGTGCAAGGATATCCTACAGGTAATAAGATTTTACAAGCGGATGCACACGGCCCCTGCCTCTAAGATAGGTGCATCTGCATCACCCCACATCCTCATGTGTCCAGCAGCCTCCTCTTGTCACCCACATCCATCTCTCCCCGCACAGACCTTCCCCTACACATGCCACCAGCTCACTCTTGGAAGTCTGTTTCTCCTTGGGCAGAAAGGACAAAACTGATTTAAGTGCAGGCAGACTGTCAGTAGAGCAGAAGCGGGAAATGAGGATGGAAACAATTACAAATTAAAACCTGTCACTGGCGCAGTGATTAAAGTCAGCTCCCTTTGAGAGGCCTCTGTGTGGGAGCCGGGTGCCTGCCCTCCGCTCCCGTCCCCTTGGGCATCGCTGCGGAGGAGTGCCCCCCTTCCTTGGCAGGACTCCTTGCAGCTCTTGCTCTTTCGGTCATTCATCCATTTGTGCATTTGTTCAACAGAGTTTAGGGAGAGGGTAAGGTTGTGCCTGGCAGTGCTCCAGGGCCTGGAGATAGAGTCATCCAAAAGCGAGAATTAGCTTGACTGGTGGTGGTGATGGTTAGGCCATTTTGGAGAGCAAGGAGGGGCTGTGCCATGTCTATGGAGACCCAGGTGCAGAAGGAGGGAGGGTGGCAGGTGTGAGGCCGGAGGTAGTGAACTGTGGGATGATGGTGAGGAGAAGAAGGTATGGCCAGGAAGAGTCTTCCCAGGGCAATGTGTTAGGTGGATGGCGCAGGGAGAATAAAAGAATGACAGGGAGTAGCACTCATGGAAGGAAAAGAGTAAAGCAGGACCAGGCAAGGGGCCCCAGATCTCAGTGAGACCTAGTGAGTATCCACACCGTGAGGGTTCCAGAGCAATGGCTACCTGTCCCGGGCCCTGCCTGTCCTGGCTCCTGCCTGATCCAGGTCTGTGCTGGGGACATGATCAGGCCCTTATATCCCTTGCCTATTCAATTATTGGCCATGGATGACCCAGGGAAATGTGACTGCCTTGAAAGCTGAGCAGCCTGAAGGAGTTAGCATCTGGGGTGCCGGGGAACCCACTCCTTGTGCTGCTGAGCAGTGAGTCCTTTCTTGAAGGGGCTCTGATAAGACATCTCAGTATCTGCTGGAGTAAGGAGTGAGTTTTGTTGGCCCAAAAAGGAGAAGCACTCCACCCCTACCCTTGCACTTCTAGGCTCTAGAAGGTTCTAAAGATGCATCAGCTTGGCGAACCAGGAGGTCTGGGCAAGACTGCAGCTGTTGTGGGCTCCGGCTTTCCAGAAGCTGGGGAGGGTCCTCAGGACCTTCACCCACTGTGGGGCCACTGCTGGAGGAGGCAGCTGGGGCTCACAGGCTGGGTCTGGGAGAGTCTTGACTGCCATAGAGTGCTGGACAGTGGTGTTGCGCAGGGAAGCAGCATTCCAAAGCTCTTCTGAAGGTCAGGGATGGGTGAGGGGATAGGTTTGTATAGGCTGAGACTGCTTGGTGTCTCCCGTGTTGAGACACTTTTGGCTTGTATAGGTGCTACCGTGGAATTTCTATCAATTACATTTTAATCAATGAGAGAGAAAAGGCTTGGTGGAGAGAGAAAAGACTCCCGCACAGAGGCCTCTCAAAGGGAGCTGACTTTAATCACCATGAGAGGGGCAGGAACTCTGCACCACTGACAGGTGTAATTTTTATTTCAGACATGGGTGGCAGTAGTGGTGGTGGAAAAAAAAGGGGCACTTCACTTGTTATTATTCCTGGAACCAGTTACCCGGGGAGATGATATAACATGTGTGCTGATCAGATGGGGTGCTCCGACTGAAGGCTGGATTAGAAGAAAACTGATGACTGATGGCAGGTGCAGGTCCTCCTATCGGCAAGCGTTGAGTAGCTCCGGTTACACACGCTGCCACAGGTGACTCTGCACACAGTATTGAAAACAATGGTAGGGAGGCACTGGAGAGCAGCCAAAGGCAGGTGGAAACTGGGGCGGGGCTTGGGAAGAAGGAAGGTGCTGGAGGAAGTTTATCCCTTTCCCAGCTTGATGCTGGGAACAATGTGTGTCACTGGGACCAGACAGCTGGGGCAGAAAATAGCCAAGGATTTTGCAGCACTCACCATAGGGGAGATGGCTTTCTCACCGTGAGTCCGGCCATGCGACTCCCTGCTTGAAAAAAAAAATCAATATTTGTAGGAGAAAGTGGGTTCAGAGAGGGGAGAGATATTCACACTGCGGGCCCACAGAGGGACCTGTGGTGCTGAACTTGGAGGGGTGCAGGAGAAGGAAGACAGGTAGGGGATATCTACCACTTCTGGGGTCACTGTGAATGGCAGGAGTGGACTCACCACGTGGTCTTGAGGGTTAAATGGGCTCTCTGAGTTGCTGCTAGAAGCAGACAGTTCTCAGCTCCACATAAAGAGCCACGTGCTTAGAAGGAGTCTTATCTGTTGTACCACTAATGGAAGGTGCTGCCCTCCTTCCCCGGAATTCCTGGAGGAATTCGAAGAGAGACCCACTGGCATTTTAGGGAGACTGCTGGGGGCAGCACGGTTGCAGCAGGAAATAGACATCTACACACTGGAAAAGCTGGGGCCAGGTGGCCCCAGGCTCCAGTCCCCATCCAGTGGCAGATAGTTCATCCTTAAAAGAGAGGAGAAGTTTACTGTCTCAACGACTTGGGTTTTTGGGCCTGGGACACGTGGATACACCACGAGCAGCTGAGTGGAGGAGAAGCCTGCCAGTTTGCAGAAACAATGCCACCGGCTCCATGCCTCCCAATTTCCTGCCTGGCCACAGCAGGGCCGTCCCAATCTGTACTCTGGTTCCCCGTCCTGCTGGTGAGAAGCAACGCTCAGGGCTTCAGACTGTAGATCTTGTCAACCTCCATAATTGACAACCTCCATAATTGACAAGCAATGCTTCCTGGGACTGGTGAGACCACACAATGAGTGCCTGGTCCCGGGAAGAGGCCAGGTCTCCAGTCTCCCAGCCAGCCTGTCTGCCTCACCCAAGAACTGCTCCTGAGGTCTGCCCGAGCGGCTGTCACACCCAAGGCACCACCATGGTCGGTAAAATGAAGCCAGGTGGTTTGGCATGTCTTCCCCTCCTGCATGCACATTCAGAAAGGGCAATAACCAGAAAATTGAGGTGACCGATGGTGCCTGCCGGACAGCAGAGATGAAACAGATCTGACTACACAGATAAGGAGAAGAAAATGAACTCTCGGGTCCTCCTCGCCCCTGCTTTGATCAGCAGAGACATTGTCAGGTCACAGCGAAGAAGCCCTTCTGGAATCAGACACTATTTTTATTCTGTTAGAGCCCCTTTAATTGTGCTGTATTGAAATCCACAGGCTGCCTGAACAAACGGAGTGGGGAAGTAGATTGTCAGGACATGGGGAGGAAGGAGGTCATGCTGTTATCACTGGAGGCTGAAGGCATCATCACCCTGTGCTGCTGCTCTGTGATTACCATCAAAGCTAATTAACACAGCTCCTTGAACCCTTGAACCACTATGTCCCAGGTCGGCCCAGTCTGGGGCAATCATGGTGAGGCCAGTGGCAGAGGAGGAATGAGCTCCTGTTTAATAACTGGTGTCTCCCCCAGCACCACCCCTAACCCTGTCAGTATGGGGGTGGGCAAAACTGCCAGTCCCGCTGGCCCTGGCTGGACTCTCCTGACTGCAATCCTGTGCCTCCGGCTCTCCCCACCCCTTGCTCTCCTGTCCTGTACTGGGGCCAGGAGTTCTGGAAGTCAGCTCCAGGGCAGGCAGATGGGGTGGGGAGTAGGAGGGAGCTCACTCTTGGTAGCAGCAGCTTCTGTGTTGTCAAGTCACTGGCAAACTGCCCTCTTTGCCTCATTCATTCCTCAGCTACATCCTGAGCACCTCTTATGTGCCAAACATTTAGACGCTGGGGATGTGCCCATTAGATGTCCTGGTGGTCATGGTGAATAAGGCTGAGAGGGAGAGATGCATAGAGGGGGTGATCCTGATGATGATGATGGGAAAGCTCCTCAACAGGGATCCCCAGGAAGGGGTGAAGTGGCTGAACTCACAGGGCTGGCCATGCCCTAATTCAAGGATAAGGAGGGGCAGCCGTATGAGTCGGGAAGCGGCTTTGTGGTAGAGGAAAAGTTGAGGCAGGAGTATGGAATAAGGGGAGGATGGGGGATGGTTGACCACACAGAGAAGCTTCACACCAGGGGATGGGCAGATAAGAGAGGGTGTGCAGGATTTCGTGTCATCCGTGGACACAGTCTTATCTGCTGTGTGACTTTGTTGTAAATGACATGTTTGAAAACGGTCATAGACAAGGCTTGTTTACTCAGTGCCTGCATTCTTTGAGCCCATTCATTCACGCGCTGGCGCACTCATCGCCACTCCCTTATTATTCCTTCATTCTGAGGTTTATTTACCCATTCCCGTCCCTATTGACTCTTTTGTTCATCAGTTCACGGTAACGACAATTTATGGAGTTCTTCCTTCTCTCCTGCTGCGACCTTGCGCAGCGAGGACCTTGCAGAAGCGGGAACCGGGCACTGGAGGGCGCGCGCAGCACGCGCATCTCGGCTGGCGCCTCCTGGCTCCCCGGCGCCGGAAAGAATCTCAAATATTCGGGCTTAAAAGGCTCCTAGCCGTTCCTTTCCTTCCACTCCTCACAGCACAGATGGGGAAACTGAGGCCTGGAGCATAAGCGTGGCATGCCCAGGGTCACCGAAAGAGTAATGAGCCGAACCAGGGAGGAGTAACGGGAAGCGGGACTTCTGCGCAATGCGGGTGCCCGGGGGCCACCGGAGGAGGCGTGGCGGGCACGTCCTGGAGCCCTGGTACCCGCAGTGGCTGTGCCAGCCAGGGTGACCCCTGCCCCCTCTAGCAAGGCGCAGGACTCCGGGGAAGCCTCCGCGGCCGGCCAGGCCCCCTGCCTAGCTGCAGACCATGGGGATGGCGCCGGAGGCGGACCCTGGCGCGCAGTGAGGGCTGGAGGGTTCTGCGCCGCCCGCATGTCGTGCAGTTCACTTCCCAACCCCTGCGTGGCCCCAGGGTCCACAGCCCTGGAGTTTTCCTCCCCGATAAACAGTGCTGACCCCCACTTAGCAGCAGAGGCGCCCAGGAGTTCGGGCGATGTGCCCAGGGCCGAACAGAAGGACGGTAGTGGGCTGCTCCGGGTCCCGGAAAGTCGTGACCAGGGGCGGTGACCACTGTCCTCAGCTTCCTGGCGGGCCTCCCTCCCAAGAATCCCTAAACCCTAAGGTGCCGGGCTGGGAGAGCAGAGGAGAGGGTGCCGGCTCTGGGACAGATGGCGGGGGCGAGGCGCGAGCGGGGGGAGCTGGCCAAGGCGCCTGGGCGGGGCTGGCGAGGGGCCGGGGTCTGTGAGTGACCCCTTGCCTTCTTTCCCCGCTGTGCAATGGGTCTAGGAGTGCTGCTTTTTCTTCTCCGTATGGCTTCGTCCAGAGTGGCCACACTTGGGAATTAATCGCGGCATACCCCCTGTGGTTGTCTCGGGAAACTCGCTGGGGGCTGGGATGAAGTGGGGTCCTCAGTATGCCTCTCAGGCTGGCTGAACCCAGCGGGGAACCGTGCCTGGCTTACCGTGGTCGCCAATCCAGTCCTTCTCCTGGCTTCATGTTCTTACTGAGGCTGTGTGCCCCCATCCCCAAAACACCCACCTGCCCATGGAGACGCCTCCTCTGCATCCTTCTCTGCTCCTGCAGGACTCTTGGGGACTCCATCCCTCCCTCTTCCCACCTCTGCCCTGGCTAGGTGGGGCCTCTCCATTCAGTGTTACTGCAGCAGCCTCAGGACTTACCTCTGCGCCTGAAGCCAGAGGCAAAGCAGAAAGCGATCTTGGACACTCATCCTGCCTAAACCTTGTATAGCTCCCCAGTGCCTTCTGGGATCAAGTTAAGCCCCTTAGAATGAATTGCCCCTGAGCAAGCCTATGAAGGCTTGAAGTCTTTTTTTTTTTTTTCTTCTTCCTTTCTTTTTTTTTTTTCTTCTTCCTTTCCTCCCTCCCTCCTTCCTTCCTTCCTTCCTTCCTCCCTCCCTCCTTCCTTCCTTCCTTCCTTCCTTCCTTCCTTCCTCCCTTCCTCCCTTCCTTTCCTTCTTTCCTTCTTGACAGGGTCTCACTCTTCACCTTGGCTGGAATGCAGTGACAGGATCTGGGCTCACTGCAACTTCCTCCTGGGTTTAAAGGATTCTTGTGCCTGCCTGAGTAGCTGGGATTACACGTGCACACCCCCACACCAGGCTAATATGGGGTTTTCGCCGTCTTGGCCAGGCTGATCTCAAACTCCTGGTCTCAAGTGATTCACCTGCCTCGGCTTCCCAAAACGCTGGGATTACAGGCCTGAGCCACCACCCTGGCTGCCCTTGATCAAGTCTTTAGTCTTAACTCTGGACACACAGCTGCCTCCCTCTATCCCCTGCCCTACGTCTGCAAAGCACGCACACATGCACATACTTGTGTCCACACCCGTGCATGTGCACATGAGCCGTGCCTGTACACACTATAGACAGACACACAAGTAATCCCACAATTTGTTATTTTCTCTCCCCGGCCTTTTCACTTGCCTTGAACACACCATTCCTCTTTTTGTGCCCAGTATTTTCCCAGGTTTCAGGAACCAACTGAACCATCACTTTTTCCAGGAAGCTGCCTAGACTGCCGGTGTGTTCGCTGCCCTCCCCTGGGTTCCCCTCGTCCCTCCGATGCATTAGCACTGACTTGTTCCGGTCCCCGACAGAAGACAGGGCACGTCCTGAAGGCAGGGCAAGGCATGTTTCTTCTTTCTTGCCCTGCAGGAGGCCTGACACAGAGAGAGCCTTTTGGAAGCTTTGTTAAAATGAATGAATGAGGAAAGCCAGAGTATCCATCAAATGAAAAACTGAACAAACGTGAGTTGGTTGGAGGGATACCCCAGAACAAGACTGGCTCCAGAATGTGCTGGAAGCTCACAGTGCCTATAGCAGGACAAACAAACCTGCTTCAGTGAGGACAAGCTAGCTCAGGTCATGTCACAGCAACCCAGAGACTAGTGGCTCAAAACATGGGCAGTTTCTCATTTGCACTTCAGGTCATTGTGGTCAGCAGGAGCTCTGCTCATCACTGTCACTTGCGTGCAGCTGACAAAGCAGCCCCAAGTCCAATGTGGCCTGCCTGTGTCACAACAGAGCAGGCTTCTGGTGAGAAACTTGGTATATCCCTTCTGCTCACAGCTCACTGGACAGAGCTAGTAACATAGCCCCACCTGCCCCAACCACAAGGGGCTTGGAAGTGCCATCTGCCTTGGGCTCGGAAAGGTGGCAGCCCAGAAAAATGGCCAATGGTACTAATGACAACCACTGTCCATGTGTCACCAGGGAGCCCAGAGAATGGGCTTTGAGAAGACCTTGAAGTTATATAAGCCATCCTTCTGTAACACTCCTGTCTTCTGCTTGCTCCCTCCCACCACACTAAGCCACCTACCACAGCCAACAGAAATACCAAGAATTATAAAGTCAGAAGAGGTCCTGGAATCTAAGACAGACTGATTCTTCTAGGGTGTGTGTGCATATGTGCAGGGGTGTGTGTGTGTGTATGAGTGACTGTGTGTTAGTGTGTGCGTGCAGGCGCACTGTGTGTGTACATGAGTGTGTGCAAGTGAGTGTGGGTGTGTGCTCTGGGAGCAGTGCTGCTGTGTGTAGTGGGTCAACAGTTCCCCTTGCCAACCACCGTTGTGTGCCAGGCTCTGGTGTAGGTGCTGGGCACACATTATCTCTTAATCCTCCCCACAGCCCTGCAAAGGTTGGCATTGATATCCATGTATGGAGGCTACACGGATCTCAGTGAGGCCCAAGGAAGTGACAGGCTTGCCTGGTAGCACTGGGATTCTAGCGCCAGGCTGCCTGGCTGCCAGCATGTCTTGGCATTTGTCTGTGTGTATGTCCTGGACCTCTCACCTCTTACCAGAGTGGAACTCTTGCCTGCTCTTTTCCTTGCTTTCCTGGCTGGTTTCCATCCCATTGCCTGGGATGCTGCCTTGTATGCAGGTTTCACTCAGCCTCCAGCCCTTCCTCCAATTTGGAGCTCCTTGAGGAAGGTTTTCACTCTGCTTCTCTCTGCAGGCCTAGGCCCAGCCTATGCTCAAGCGGGGATCGAAGGGGATGTGCATGTGTGTGTGTGTACATGTGTATGTGCAAGTGAGTGTGTGTGTTTGCTGGGAGCAGTGCTTCTGTGTGTAGTGGGTCAGCAGTTCCCCTTGCCCACCAACTTCATTTTGGAGTAGGAGTTTCCTTCTCTTCCTAAAGCCTCCTTGTATAACAGCAAGAGCCCAAGTTCTGATATTAGAGCTCTCCCTTCCAGACCCATTAGCTGTGTCCCCCTGGTGAGTCAGTTCCCCTCCTTGAGCCTCAGTTTTCTAGTTAGTCATTAGTCAAGTGGGTAGAGGTGCACGCTACAGCATAGAGGTGCAGGGAGAATTAAAATAGCGTGATGTGCCTAGCACAGACCCTACATATTACCAGGGCACATATATGGCAGCTATTTTAATTTTTATAGATATATTACTGTACAGGAGCTCTTGGGCTGCTGCTGAGGGCTGGGAAATGAGCATGCCCCGATGGACTGGGGGTTTGGAGCTCTCCTGAAGAGGATTTGCATGCAACAAATTGGCCTGAAGCCTCCATCTGAATTTCACTGGCCAAATATTGATAGTCTTCATCCCTTTTCTAGATGTTGTACTTTGTCCTCAATGTAGAATCAGGGATCTTTGGAGGACAAAGAAACAAAGGACAGAGGGAGGAGAATTTTCCTCTCCTCTGCCTGTGAGGGTCCAGGACAAAGGATCTCAGAGTAGGCCTGATGGACTGGCTGATGGATAGGGACTTAGCTGGGACTATCCAACAGAAACCTGGAAGAAAATTTTCCCTGCTTGGCCCACTCCAGAGTGTGCCACCACAATTCCACCCCTTTGTTTCCCCAGTTCTGTGATAAGAATGCCTTCCAGCCTTTCCAGTCCCCAGGAAGATTAAAGGGACTCACATTCCACAGCCTCTAGGCAGGCTTCCCAGAGCCCTGCAGCCACGCCCACTTCTGCCTCCTGGAAGCCTCCACACCCGAGAGCACCTGCGTCATGCCAAGCCTTTACAAACAGCCTCTCCTTTGTTCCCAGGACAACCAAGGGATGCAAACTTTGGTTGGTGCAACCAAACAAAGGAGGTACTGACCTCCTTTACAAATGTAGACACTGCGCCCGGCAGGTAAGTGCAAAGGGAGCCCACAGTGACCAAGAGGAGGAGCTGTGATTTTGAACCCAGGTGGTGCTGAATCCAAAGCTCTTGGTTCTACCATGTCCACCTGAGGCTTCCCAGGAACAGCCCTTCACATGAAATCCCATGTGGCATTTCCCATTAGCTAGTTGTTTTGAGGGACAGGCTCAAGGATCTTACACATTTTTAAAAAATTCACTTCTCAGAGCCTGATATGGTTTGGATATGTGTGCCCGCTCAACTCTCATGTTGAATTGTAATACCCAGTGGTGGAGGTGGAGCCTGGTGGGAAGTGAATTGGATCATGCGGCCAGTTTCTTATGAATAGTTTAGCAGCATCCCCCTTGGTACTGTCCTCTTGATAATGTGTGAGTTCTCGTGAAATCTGGTTGTTTAAAAGTATATAGCACTTCCCCCTAACCCTTGCTCCTGCTCACACTATGTGAGACACCTGGCTCCCCCTTCTCCTTCTGACATGATTGAAAGTTTCCTGAAGCCTCCCCAGAAGCAAGCAGAAGCCTCTGTGCTTTTTGTACAGCCTGCAGAACCCTGACCTAGTTAAACCTCGTTTCTTTATAAATTACCCACAAATATTTCTTTATAGCAACATGAGAACAGTCTAATACAGAGCCCAGACCTTAGAGTGCTATATTCACTTTCTGTCTTCTGCCCCAGAGCCCTAATTGGCTTCTTTCCCCGTATGATCAACTTAAACTCCTCTGTCTGGTTTCTATAATTTTAATCGTTAAGCCTTCTAATCCCAGTGAGATATTCATTGCAGTTGCAAGATGTGGGGTTCCGAACAGAAAGCAGTGCTTCATCAGACGGGAACCTCCACGCCTACCCAGTCAGTCCTAGCCTAGGATCAGCTGGAGCTGGTTAAAAATTTCAGGTGAGTGGTGCGGGTCCTGCAGGGCGTGGCCTGGCCGCGGTGTGGGCGTGGTCTTCCGCGGTGTGGGCGTGGTCTGCCGCGGTGTGGGCGTGGGCATGGGCCCACAGGACACTGACCCTCAGCCCTTTCCAGAGCGCCTGCGCGGGCCTGGCTCGCCGCAGTCCTGTGAAACAGCCCATCCCGGAAGTAGGGTCCTTTTTGAGTCTGTGTTTCTTGCCCTCACGTTCGGTGTCAGGTTCCACCGATGCTTTCTGGTATTGTCCCAGCTCCTCCCTTCCGCAGCGTCCCTACTCTGTGCTCCTCGTGGCCCTCGGTTGCTTCCAGTGGTGCCCTCTTTCCTAACGCCTCTCCAGGGCTCGGCCGACTCACACACCCTCCACCCCCCTGTTGAGGGGCTCATTCTCAATGGGTTTCTTCGTCCATAACTTCTTCACTTAGAACACATGTAAAAGTGCCTCTCAGGTGCCACGCGTGGGGTCTCACCTACAGCATGAAGCCCCTGCTCCTGCAGCCTGGAGCCTTCCGCACCCAGCCGTGTGCTCCAGTCCCAGCTGCGGTCTCAGGCTTCCAGCCACCTCTGTACCCCGGCTCCACTGCTCCCTGTCACGGAAATGCCCCTTCCCTCCTGCCATGGGGCTGCTGTCCTCATGGGCACCTGGGGAGAACTTGGGCTTGGTGTCCTTGCCCCACTGCTAGCTCCTGGCCCCCCTCCTGTGCCCTCCAGTCAGAGCTCTGCTCCTCTAAGGGCCTTGCTCCACCACCAGTGGCTTTTCTGGTGGCCAGGACCTCTGGTGGCCCGACTTGTTCTTTGACACCCGAGGCATGCACCTGCCTCCAAATTTGCTTTCTACTTGTTCTTTATGGTGTAAACTTTTACCCTGTTGGCCTACCTGATACATGCTGGCCGCCGGGCTCTGTCTTCCTTGATGTTTTCTCTGGGAACCATCTTTGGGGATTCAGGCCAGCTGGCTCATGCCCCACATCAGTTTGGAACCTTGCTATTACTGGGAACTCTGCATTTCCAAATTCCTCCCTCCACTCTGTGCTTAAAGCCCCCCTCCTCCCGCAGGGCTGACCATCTTGGGATCTCAGATCTCATCTCTCTACATCCTCCCAAGGCAGAAGCCCCTTTCTGCTGTCTCGTTTCTCCTGACCCAATAGGATGAGACCCTGGCATTCCCCTTACATTTCTTGTCGCAACCTTTCAGTGCTTGCTTTCCCACACCCTAAACTTCCTCACCTCTGCAACTTCCTCACCTTTCACTGCAGCAAATCTGGTAAAGCCGCACTCCTGGGTGAGCCCTACTTTCACTCTGCTTTCTCCCCACCCGCCCCTATGTGGCTGAGCACTGCTGGAAAGAGGCACACAGTGGGAGAATTCACTGACTTTGAGTGGGTCCCACACCATGCCGGCGAGTATGACTGTGGAGGGGACACTGGCTTGGTGTCATTGGTTCCTGTCCCCCCAGCTCTCCAATCCCTCTTGACTCTGACATACAAGAGGCAAAACAGAGGATGGCAGCAGAGAGTGGCAGATTTGTCACACTAGGCAAAACACAGGGCTGTTGAAAAACTATTCAATTACAGTGCTTTGTTTGCTAAGAAGGCTCAATGACCCCCAAGAAAGATAACACTGGGAAGACCAGATCTGGAGGAATTCACAAAGACACAGAGCCAATTCATGAGAAGTAGCCTTGATGGGCAAGCAGTCAGATGCATGCAAAGATCGAGGCACTAAGGGCCATCATCAGAAGCTACAGGGAGACAGGGAAGAGAAGATAGGTAGAAACCAGTGTGGATGAGATTGTCTTGGGAAAGGCTGAGCAAAGAAAGAAAAAGAGGTCCACAAATTCTCAGAATTGAAAGAGAAGACAGAGGAGGGCAATGAGAGCAGGAGATAAAGGCACCCACGGAGATAATGAGGGAACCCCCCCAGTTCACCACCCAATAGCCCATATTTCCCAGCTTCTCTGCATGTAGGAGTAGCAAGTAAGACAGAAGTCATTAGGTAGTGTTACTAGGAGAACCTGTCTTTCCCCACTTGCTCCTTGCTGTTACTTGGAACTTGAATGTGATGTCTGGAGTTCCCACAGCCACCTTGGATCATTTGGCTACCAGAGGAGCAAATCCATGTGCTACAGAACGCAGAGCAGAAGGGTAGAAGGAGGCTGAGTCCCTAGTGCCCTTGGAGCCACCACAGAAGTTTTGGACAGCTCACCTCTAGGATTTTTTTATGTGAGGGAAGGCTAATCCTCCCTCTTGTTGGACACTTATTGACAGTTGAGGGCATGGTCTCAGGTAGTGGAGGGGCCCAGGCCTATGGTCTGAGCAGGATGTGGTCATTGGGAGGCTGTGAGACACCTGGTAAGAGCAGCAGGTGGTGGGGTGAAGACAGGATGCAAGGTGTGAGGCTTGAACAGAAAAGGACAGGGTGGGGGCTCATGAGAATTGAGCACTTCTTTATGGATTGTGACTCAGGAGTACAGTGGAGAGATGAGATCAGTGTGATAGGGACAGTGTGAGCCAAATGCATTTCTATGGCACATACAGTCTTCCTTGGTGCCCACATAGAGTCCAGCACACCCTGGGGTCTAATATGTTGATGCAGGCAGGTGGAAAGTTGCTCAGCAGCCAGGCCAGGGAGAGGACATGTTTGGCTGAGCTGTGTCAGTCTAATTGCTGTAAGCACTGGTTGGCTTTCACCTTGTTTCAAAGGAAACCCTGGTTTCCTGTCCCCACAGTCACTGATAGGGGAGGGGCTTCTGGGTGACTCCCACCTTTGTCACTTAACCAAGCTGTATCTCAGCCTCCTCATTTGTGAGCTGGGGGTGCACCTTCCCACTGCAGGTAGGTGCTGTGAGGCTAACTCCAGATGACGGTCATGACATGTTCATCTCTGTGCCTGGTGTCTTCTCCATCCCTGCCCTGACTCTAAGTGATCATGTTTTCAGCAAATGAAAGGCTTCATGGAGGATGGTGGTACCTAAAAAGTAGGTAGGATTTGGGGACAGCCTGACCCTTCCCCTGGCCCTACCTCTTCTGTTTACTTTTCTAGGGACCTTGGGCCAATTCTTCCACCCTCTGGCCTTGGCTTCCCATCTGTAAAAGAGAGGCAACACTTCAAATTAGCTGTGCAGGGGTTAAAAGAGGTGATGGAGGTCACCTGACTGCTTGAATGTCCTACACTGCAAACTTGGACAGTGAGGAAGGAGAGCTGCTGTGCAGGGCTGTTCCATGGCCCTCACCTCTCCTGGAGACACAGCTTCCTCTTGACTTCACTGAGCCCCTGACATATGCCTGTTGGGGTACAATGAAGCTCTGAAATGGCTGTTGGGAAATTTTTCAAAGGAAATTTGTCTGTTTAATTAATTTTCTAGAAATACCCGTGTTCTCAGTATAAATAAGAATTATTCCAGGAACGACCAAATCCCCCTTCCTTGGAAGTTTGGTAGAATAAAGACATAGAGAATGAGGTGGAACCAGGCTCTCTTCCTCTGGGAAGGCCTGGGGAGCAGGAAGTGGCAGTGATGGACTGCCCAGAAGGTCATGGTGACCATGTCCAGTGTCTAGGGGTGCCAAGCATGGGGTGGGATCTAGAAGAAACTGACCAGGCCCTTTACAGCCTTCTCCTCTAAATGATTTGACTCTGTGTCCCCACCCAAATCTCACCTTGAATCATCATAATCCCCACGTGTCAGGGGTGGGATGAGGTAAAGATAGTTGAATTGTGGGGTTGGTTTCCCCCATACTCTTCTGATGATAGTGAGTGAGTTCTCACGAGTTCTGATGATTTTATAAGGGGCTTCCCCCTTCACTTGAAACTCATTCTGTCTCCTGCTGCCCTGTGAACAGGTGCCTTCCACCATTATTGTAAGTTTCCTGAGGCCTCCCTAGCCATGCAGGACTATGAGTCGATTAAACCTTGTTTCTTTATAAATTACCCAGTCTTGGGTATTTCTTCATAGCAGCGTGAGAACAGACTAATACAGCTTCCTTCAGGACAAAAGGGCTCGGTAAGGGGGTGGGCAGGGAGGTTCCCAGCAGTACTGTGCTCACAGTATTGTGCCGAGTGTGTACTTGTCCTCCATCTGAGCCTCCACAACTCCTGAGAGGAGCGTGGTCAGAAGCAACCCCAGGCTTTGCCAAGCGAAGCTCCGTAAGGAGACAGTAAATTTCCATATGGGCCAGGGTCAGAGCCTACTGATGACTCCAGGTCTCTATGTGTTTCCTCTGAGTCTTCCCTCACATTGCTGTCTCAGAGAAAACACTCTGGGGACCCCAGCAGGTGCCTCCTGTGCTACTGCCCATGGGGAGGGGGCTTCTTTAGCAGGTGGGTATGGGGCTGCTGCTATCCCTGTTTATAAAAGAAGGCACCAATTATTGAGACGAAAGTGAGAGAGGAAAGGGGAGGTGGGGGAGAGAGAGAGAGAAACACACAAGACTAAACAATGCAGGAGCAATAACTGCTGCAAAGAGAAATGTTTTCGTTTAATTTTCCATACAGTGGTCATTTTACCAGTGTGGAGATGATGCCAGGGAAGGTGGGTAATCATGTAAAACTAACATCACAAGACGGGGTGGGATGACTGTTTCCTGCTGTCTCTTAATGTTAGATATTGAGCACTTGGGCCAGTTGACTCAAATGTGATTTCAGTCTTAAGTGTCCAGCAAAGTCCACCTGGGTAGAAGCTGCTGGCTGTAGGTTCTGCTATCAGGGGCTGTTCCTGGCACAGGCACTAGGGGTGGGGGTCCTCACTGACACCATGCTGGCTTTCTATGTCCTCCTCTGGGGTGGGACGCAGACCTAGGATCCTGATGTGGAGCACAGAGTTGGGCACGTCGCCTAGACTTGCTCCCAAGGCTGTCAGATCAAAGTGCCCAGAGCTGTGGGGAGGTGAGCTCTGCAGAGTCCACGGATCCGCATCAGGGAGGCCAGCAAAGCCTAGAGGATCCTGCAGAGTGGAGAAGTGGTGGGCGGGGGAGGTACGAGGAGATTTTCCAGAAAATTGAAGCTTATTCCTCTCTTCACAGAGATAAATGCATCTGTGTGTGTGTGTGTGTGTGTGTGTGTGTGTGTGTGTGTGTGTGTGTGGTTGTGCTGTCTGCAGTCATATACATTGTATCCAAGGGCTGGTGATATTTTGATATAGTCACAACCAGCGTGGATTTTGTTCTTGGTAATTCCTTTTTTAACCCAAGTGCTTTTAAACTTAGACTTTTACGCTGAAACATTTTGGACTCTCCCTGGGGGACTGAAAGAAGCAATGCTTGGCTGTGGATTCCTAAGTGTGGAGAAAGAACAGCTACTTCGGGTGGATTGGGAATCTCTGGGTGGAGAAGGACTTTTCTTCTTTCCTTAGGATTGGAGTGGGAAGAGGCTCAGGGCTCAAATTCCTTGAGCCCCTGTCTTCCCATCATCCCTGGCCTGATATAGTAGAATAGACCCGGCAGTGAGAGGAATGAGGAAACCTTGGAATGTCCCATACTGGGGCAGGAGAGTATCCACAGACTTCCCGGCTTCTGAGAGGAGTACTTGCTGGTAGTAGAGGACAGTACCCAGAGGGGAGCCTGGAGCATCTGTAGGAGAACATCCTCTCAGTTGGTGGAGGCCAGGGACGATGGTGGAGTGCTGGTCATCTCAGCAGCTCCCCAGAACCACCATGACCATTGACCAGCCACCCTCTCTATGAAGCCCTTCAGAGCTCACATACCACCCTGGTGATAAACTTGGGAAGAAAACTGAACAAATTAGAGGAAAAGAATATCATGCACATGAAATGCATATGACTAAATTTTCTGGAATCAGCAGAATTGGGGTTCAAAATGGAAATTATGTTCAATTATAGAAAAAAAATATATATATATTTAAAGATATCTTCCATTTCTTTTGAGTTACATCCCAGATATCAGGGTAGTTTTTGAGGCCTTGGAGATCTAGTTAAACTTGGTTTACCCCACTCCTCAATTCCATAGCCTGGCAGCTCAGCAAGCACTGTTTGAGCTTCACTGGGTTTCTGGAGTTCAGCCTTCACTCTATGCTGTATGAGGAAGCATTTCTTTAAATACAAACAGTGCTTGTCATTAGAATTTTTAAAATGCACTTTCTACCTTGTTTTTAGACTTACAACCTCACACTGTGAAATAATTTTATATAGAAATATTTAAAAAATGTACTGCCTGCTTCCCAGGTCAGTGAACAGGAGTTGACACAGCAGGACTGACTCCTTGATGCCATGGCCATTGCCAGTTGCTTTGTCCCTGTTCTGTGATGCCTGTTCTTGGATGGAACCCCTAGCCGCTGCCAGCTAATTGGCTTGGTTAGGAGCAAAGTGAGCACAGTGCTTGGAAGCCCAGTAGTGGCCTCAGAGCACTTGGGCTATTCCAGGCCTCCAACTGCAGACACATTCCACCACTTCCTCAGACTCAGACCCCTCTGACGTCCTTCAGACCCCAGGCTTGGTGGGCATCCGCAGAGCTTGCTGCAGAGCCTGATGCAATGAGCACGCCGCAGATGGCGGCTAGTTTCATGATTACTTACTGCTACCCAGGTCTAAATGAAGGCTGACAGAGGAACCAAATAAACGAGCTCCTGTCAAGTTTAAAAAGGAGAGAGATTGCTAAACCACTATGAGGTAGAAGACATTTTTAGCTATTCAGCTTTACCCAGTGTTGATTGACGTTCACTTTTCCAAGATGAGAGTATCAGTGCCATTTACAGTTTTCCCCTGTATAACGTCTGAACAACTTCCCATTGTTATTTGTGTTTTATTTTATCTGGACATACAACATCCATATTCTATTATATAAACGGAGTTCCTGTATTTGTCTAATATTATAGATGTAAACAGATTCATTGCTCACCACTATTTTTTAAATCATCATTTCTTCATCCTTAAATTTTTATTTTGATTCCTCTTTTGTCTAGATTGTTTTTTGCAAAATACTGTTTCAGGGAAAGACTACTGGATTTGGCAACCTCTGAGCTTCTTTCATTCATGCTTGCATAAGTTGACCCATTGCTTAAGTGATATTAAAAGTCATCTTGGTTTCTATGCTTAGACGGTGTCTTGGCAGGATATTAAGATCTGCTATTTCCTTCAGGACTTGTAGATAATGCTCCCTTGTCTTTGACATTGCAATAGCCCTGGATTGATTTTATTTTTATCTTTCTAGGTTATTTATTATCTGTCAGGATGGCTGAAAATTTATTTCCTTATTCTTTCATTTTAATAGTTATCTAGGAAATAAGACATTTCAGTATTATGCACTTTATATAAATTCAGAATATGCATTCTTTTAATCCACAGACTATTTTTTTTCTCTGCAATTTCAGAAATTTGAAAAAAGATATTATCCATTGCAGTTGTTAAGACAGGTTTTCATTCCTATTGTCTGTTTTCCCTCGTGATTATAGTGGTCTTCTTTATCCACAGGAGATACATTCCAAGACCTCCAGTGGATGCCTGAAACTGAGGATAGTGCTAGAGCCTATATATAGTCATCCCTCGGTAACCATGGGGGATTGGTTTCAGGATTCCCCTGAATACCAAAATTTGAGGACTCTCAAGCCCCTTAAATAAAATGGCATAGCACCTATTGGCACATAACCTACAAGCATCCTCTCATATACTTTAAATCACTTCTACGTTACTTATGATACCTAATATAACATAAATTCTATGTAAATAGTTGCTGGACTATATTGTTTAGGGAATAATGTCAAGAAAAATGTATGTACATGTTCAGTACAGTTGCAACCGTCCACTTTGTGTGTGTCAACCAACTGTCGACATTGAATCCACAGATGTGGAACCCATGGATATGGAAGGCCAACTGTGCTATGTATTTTTTTTTTTTTTTGATCTAATAAATGGGATGGCTACTGAGTAACTAATGGGTGGGTTGCATAAACAACACATATGCATCAGACCAAGGAGATGATTTATGTCCCGAACGGAATGGAATGAGTTGGTGGGATTCCATTGCTGCTATTCAGAACAGTGTACAATTTAAAACGTATGAACTGGTCATTCCTAAAATTTTTAATTTAATGTTTTTAGACTGTAGTTGATTAGAGGTAACGAAAACAGCAAAGAAAGGAAAACTACTGTCTGTCTTTTGCTTTCTTTCCCTTCATCTATGTTCATTATCCAGTCACTTAACCTCACATAAAATTGGAATGATACACCTATCTCAGGACAGTTCCTAGGATTAAAAGACTTAATATACGAAAAGCTCTTAAAAAACAGTTCTCAGACCAGAGCAAGTCATGGAAAAGTGGTTGTGATTTTATTATTATTGATTTTAAACATTATTATTACTTTTCACTGTGAAGCGTGTCAACATTTTTCCCAGTGTCAACACTTCAGCCATCTGTGGCGAGTCCCAGGCTAGGGCTCTCAGAGCCTGCATCCTATCTGTCCCTGTGCCACGCCCTCAGTTTGCAGCAATCCAGTGAAACAGGCTGTCGGGGGGGCAGGGGGTGGGAAGAAGGGGCCTCGCTATGAAGAGTAATAATGTTAAATTGTAAGAGTAGTAACAATGCTGAATCAGACTGCCACATATTAGCTGTGTGACCTTGGGAAGACACGTAACCTCTCTGTGTCTTATTTTTCTCCTTTGTGAAGTGCAGATAATACTTGCCCTTACTTAGGATTATTATGAGGATTAATGGTAAAGTGCTTTGAAGTACTGGCATGCAGTAAGTGTGCTGTATGTGTTGTTAAGTAAACACTTTCTGAAGCTTTTCCTGCAGATAAGCAATTATTTTCAGTAGTGTTTATTCTGTTTCTTGCTGTTTCTAGTGTATTGTTACATCTATAATGATGTTTTGATATTAATTGCTTCGGTATGTCTATAATCTCTTTTTTCCCTTCATTCTGTTTTATCATTCTGTCACTGAGCTCTCTTGTTATTGATACACCCATTTAAGTTGCACTTTAAAGCAATTGTGGAGGATTTCTTTTCCCTCCTTGAGTGATGTTTTCTTCTGGGTAGGGTTCTTTGTTTTGCATGCTCTTTCCCTTTTCTTCATTGTTACTGTGTGTGTGCATGTGTGCGTGTGTTGGTGTATAATGTGCACATCTGTTGCTCCTTTGTGTAAGTGAATCTTTTGTTTTCATCTTGGCTCCTGCTCAGGCAGTAGCTTCTGTCTGCTCTGCTCAGCACTGTGGTGACTTTCTTCTTTATTCGAGACCCCTTAATTCCCGCCCCGACAGCCTGTTTCCCTGGGTCACTGCAGCCTGGGGGTGTGGCACAGGGACAGATAGGATGCAGGCTCTGAGAGTCCTAGGCTGGGGCTCGCCACAGATGGCTGAATTGTTGACACTGGGAAAAATGCCTGCATGAACCTGTTCCCCATTCCTAGAGGTGAGGTTAGGGAAGGGTTAGATCTTTACTCACGTCCCAGTAGCCAGGAACCACTTCTACCTTTTTTCAGTAAGAAGGAGAAGACCCAGACTTTTTCAACTCCAGTTTTCTTAACTCTGGGCTTGAGAGTGTTCATGAGAATGCTCAGGGTTTTTCAGACTTGCCAGTGTGTTCTTTGGGGTGGGGCAGGTTAACCTCGGTGAGGCGGTGGCTTCCTGTCTGGGTGTTTAGAGCACCTGCTGTGGCCTGCTCTTCCTTTGGTTGCTGTTGGAGAAACTTTTTTGTTGAGGGGGTGGGGCCTTTAATGCATGTTTTCACTCATTTTTAAAAAACATGGTGAATTCTTTTATTTTTCCCCAACTTTATTGATATATCATTGACAGTTAAATATCGCACGGGTTTCAGTTTTCCAAGTTGAGGATCTGATACACATATATGCTGGGCTTTCAGTAGCTGCTGCTTATGTGGTTGGAGACTGAGCACCGAAGCCCTGTGACTTAGTTGCTCTTAGCCAGCTTAACTGTCTTTTGATTAATCCTTTTATTTTTTGTCATTGCCTCCCCAGCAGTCTTTAAAAGGCTATTACATTATCAAATCTACAGAGCAAGCCAGAAAAGTGCCTCTGAAACTTGAATAAGGGCTTTAAAATGTGGCTAATATCTGCTCTTCCCTTGCTCCCTTGACTGAATGAAGCAACCGTCACCCTGAAACTGGGCTGATTCCAAGGCACTCCCAAGTTTGCAGAGAAGTATAAATTCTGTCAACTGTCTTACAGCCTGGAGGACAGCAAGGGTCAGGTTGGGTAATTTTAATTAGATTCAGTTAGCATGTCTTGAAGCCCATAAATCTAAATGCCAATAAATTAATATATCATTCTGAGTGGCTCCCAGCCACAGCATTAAATCACCTACACAGGGAGTGCCAGGTAGAATGGGGCAAACTCCCAAAGTGCAAGCATTTCAATTTCACTGTAGTAATCTGTCATTAATGGGGCCTGCAAATTCCCATGTCCACACGTGTGACCAA
The DNA here is from genome assembly GCF_009761245.1 of Sapajus apella. Lineage (NCBI taxonomy): Eukaryota > Metazoa > Chordata > Mammalia > Primates > Cebidae > Sapajus > Sapajus apella. The sequence continues at coordinate 69,656 of NW_022437060.1, forward strand.
GGACAATGGAATTGCTCACTAAGCATGAACTCGGCCGACTGTGCCCTTGGCTTCTGCACAGCTGTCCACGCCCAGAGCCTCCGTGATAGGGGCCTGGTCATCCCTCTGCAGGAACCTGGTCTTGCTTCAGGGGCGGGTGCTTCTTTTTGTGTATGACGTTTAGAGTCAGGCTGAGTTAAGGTGCCTCTCGTCTTTACTGTTTGTGGTCAGGAAAGATTTCAAACCCCACCTTTTATAGTCAGGCTGGTGCAGGGGGCCTTGGGTTTGAGCAGGCTGGGATCAGGGTGAGGCAGGTGAGGTGCCACTTCCAGTTGATGATGGAGTCCTGCTGTGCATACACATTAGGGCTTGATGGGCCAGACAACATCCAGCTCATGATGGGGGGTTGCATAGAAACTTGGCCCACAGGATTCAACCTTCGCTAAGACTCAGTAGTAGCCAAGAGCTCTTTCTCAAAAGGAGAGTAGTTATCTGCAGAGAATGGCTCAATGTCACTCCGGAATCCTGCACTATGATTCACCTGTAGGAGCCTGCTGCAGGCCCCAAACAGTGTCCCTGTCGCTGCCATTTCAAGCTGGATCATTCAGTGGCCCAAGTGGCAATTGAGCGTTCATAGCAGCCTGGACCCATTGCAGGGCCTTCTTTCTTGTTTTATGCCCCATTCAAAGTTAACAGCTTTCCAGGTTTCTCCAGAAACAGGATGGAGTAAAACACTCAAATGAGGAATATGCTGCTGCTAAAATCCAAGTTCTCCACAATCCACTGGGTGTTGTACCCTTTGTTTGGTTGTGGGAGGGGCCAGATGCAGCAATGTGTCTTTCACACAAGTAGGGATATCTCAATATACCCTAGAACACTGGACCCCTACAAGTTTTGTTGAAGTGGAAGGACCTTGAATTTTTGTGAGATTTATCTCCCAGTCTCTAGCATGTAGATGTTTCACCAACACATCTGCAGTAGTTTCTGCGTCTTACTCATCGTCAGCATCATGTCATCAATTTCATGGACTCGTTTGATGTCTTTTGGAAGAGAAAAGTGATCAAAATCCCTGCAAACTAAACTATGAGAGAAGGGTAGAGAGTTGCTGTACTCCTGAGATATGCCCCTGAGATAGGTCTGGGTAACTGAAAGCAGACTGTTTCTGTGGTCTTTACTAATAGGTAAAGAGAAAAAAACAAATACTCACTAGATCAATGGCTGCAGAGCAGGTACCAGGGGATGTATTAATTTGTCTAAGAAATGAAGCCACATCTGGAACAGCAGCTACAACTGCAGTTGCCACCTGGTTAAGCTTATGCTAATCCACTGTCATTCTCCAAGATCCATCTGTCTTGTGCATAGGCCGGATGGGCATGCCGAATGAGGATGTGGTGGGAATCACCACCCTTGCATGTTCCAAGTCCTTCTCTCCAGGAGTGTGGAATTGCTTTTGGTTTACTATTTTTGTCGATAAAGGCAGTTCTAGTGGCTTCCACTTGGCCTTTCTCACCATCATAGCCCTCACTCCGCAGACCAGGGAGCCGATGTAGGGATTCTGCCTGCTGCTGGGTGTGTCTGTGGCAATGGTGCACTCCAGAACTGAAGAAGTAATCGCAGGATGTATTTGAGGACCCCCAGGAGCCACGGTGAGATGGAACTGAGCTAAAACTCCATTGGCCACAGGCCTCCATAAGGCCCAGTGCTGACTGGTGGATCACAGTGATGTTTGGGCTCTCTTGGAATCAATGTTGATTCAGAGCCAGGGTCCAGTAGTTTCCCAAAGCTCGAATTATTTCCTTTCCCCAAGTTCACAGTCACCCTGGTACACGGCCATAGGCTTCTCTGGGGAAGGCAGAGAGAAAGATTAATAGTATAAATTTTGGGCAGTATAGTGTGGTCCTTCCTCAAGGGGACCTGCCTCTCCTGCATTCGGAGGCTCTGGATCTGTAACTTGACTTGTCTGGGAATTGGTTGATTGAGGAGATTTTCTGTTTTGGTAATTCAAGTCAGAATCCGTTCACTGGACCTAGAGTTCTCCTGATGACACAGATCAAGTGAGAATTTAGTAAGCTGCCCATCAGTTTCTCTTCTAGGGACGCTGTGATCAACCAACCAACACCATAGATCTCTGTGTAGTGAGTTCTTCTGACTGCTGCTTTCCTGCTCTGCCCAGTACGGCCCTTAGCCTGCCATAAGACATGGTCCAGGATCTGGCCACAAACTCTTTCTTCAGCCTCAGCTCTCTCCTCTCCCTGTCTTGAACTCTGGGCCCCAACAACACTGGAATGTATATACTCTAGTCTTTCTCTAGTCAGGCCGTTTCTCACCCCTAGGCTTTTACTGGGGCTGTCTCCCTTGCGCAGAGTGCTCCACCCACTCTATATAATCTGACTCTGGGGAAGAGCCTCTGTGTCCTCAAGACCTCCCCTATACTTCTCTGTTCCCATCCTTTACCCCAGTGTTTGGTCCTTGTCTACTTACTTGTCTCTTCCCCCACTGTCTATGAATTCCTCCAGGAGAGTGCTGTGTGGGACTCAGCTTTGTGTCCCCAGTACAGGCATTGGTACTGAGCTGGCAAGTGGACAATGTTCAATGGAAATGCGATTTTAAACTCTGGTGCTGAAAGTGTCTGAAAAGTGCATTTGATGGCTCTTTGACTGACCTGTCCAGGTGAGAGATGTAGACATTCCAGTGCATTTTTGTGGGTTTAGGTGAGATGTAAAAGGTACATTCTCAAATGTCACTTAACACTCTCCATTTTGCATGTCTAGTCAGTGAGGCTGGAGATGCAATATACCCTGAATTATTATTATTTTTTTTTGCTTTTGACAGGCTTTGCTGTCCATCAACATGATTCTCCATAAATTGTTCTAATTTGTAAGGTATTTCACACTATGGGAGGCTGGCAGAGGCAGGAGCTTGGTGGGATGGAGTCAGCTCCTTGGCTTGTAAAGCTGTTTGTGTTTATGTAGAATGTCAGAGAGCGGCTGCTCCCTGGCTGGGGCATAGGATCAGCTGGGCAGGAACTTTAATTAAAGGCAAAAAGTTGCTACTCCTGGGCTTTGCAATCTCCCCAGCTCTGAGTTCTGCTCCACAGCTTCTGGAAACTCCTGTACCAAGCAGTGAATTATTCAACAGGGCAAGGCAAGTAAACAAAGAGGTGGAAGAATTCACCTTAGCCCCAGCATGCAAAGGTGAACAAAGAGATGCCACAGTGGCAAAAAGCATAAACTTAACACAGAAACAAGATATTTACAATGCAAATGACATTTTAAGCAGCTATATCAAACCCAAAGCACAAAATCAGTGCATGTTTCTTCTACCACTTTTGTTAGTCTGCTGTTTTATTTATCTATCAGTCCTCATTAGGAGCTAGTAATGTAACATATTTATTTATTTACTTACTTTTTTAGAGATTTAGTGACTTCTTGTTATTTTTAAGGGTATACATTGAATGTCATTTCACATGGTTTTTATTTATGTGTTGGCTCAGAAATTAAACCTATAAAATATGTTTATCTTATGAAGTTGTTTTCAGCGCTTAACTTTGCAAGTTATATCAAGGTTGTAGAAATTACTTCTCTCAGGCTTTTGGGGGCAAATTGATGTTCTCATTTTAGGTCTTAAAAAGGCAGACAATTTATTTTTAAGATTGCTTCAGTATAAAGATATGTCAGAATATTGAGGGAGGGGTTATTTTTCAAACTACACCTTCTCCCTCCACATTTCCTCCTGCTCCTAAGGGTTTGCAGCCATTCTCTCCCACCTACCTGAGCCATGGTTAGTGTTGAGCCATGATGGGCATGAGTGTTGTTGCTGAATGTAAGGGACAAGAGAGCTACTTGCATCACTGCTTAAAAGCACAGCAGTGGACAGTTGCATTAGTCCATTCTCATGCTGCTAATAAAGACATACTCAAGACTGGGTAATTTATAAAGGAAAGAGGTTTAATTGACTCACATTTCTGCAGGGTTGGGGAGACCTAAGGAAACTTACAATCATGGCAGAAGGGGTAGCCAGCATGTCCTTCTTCACATGGCAGCAGCAAGGAGAAGTGTTGAGCAAAATGGGGAGAAGACCCTTATAAAACCATCAGATCTCATGAGAACTTACTCACTGTCATAGGAACAGCTTGACAGTAATTGCCCCATGGTTAAATTGCCTCTCGCCAGGCCCCTCCCATGACATGTGGGGATTATGGGAACTACAATTCAAGATGAAATTGGGTGGGGACATAGCCAAATCATAGTGGACCACTTTGGCTATCAAAAATGTTCCCCATCAATTAAAATAGACTTCTTACTCTTCCCTTTAACTTTGTAGTCATCTTTACGCTATTGTCTGTGCTTCCAAGACTCTGTAGCAAACAGATTCTCTTAATGAGAAAGGTCTTTTCTCAAACACTTCATTTCTATTTCACACCATTTATCTCATTCTTTATTGTATTTAAGTTATTCTGTTTACATAGTTTATCTCTTCAGACAGACTGTCAGCCACCTGACTGCAGGATTCGTGATTTACTGTCTTTCTATTGCTCATAAAATTTTTGCTAATAGCAATAAATAGATGTCTTATATATATGTTTAATGAATGAGTGAATGAATAAAATCCCAGATCTTAATATTCTGTACAAAGAATTCTGTCTGTTACAGATTTATTTTTAACTTAATAATAAGTTCAGAGACAAAAAAGCAGACCTATTTACTCCTTTTGTCAGGAATGAGGAATATTGCTGTAATATGCAAAGAGCCCTTACAGGAATGCTCATCATCAGTTGAACATATAAAGAAAGCATCATGTTGACGTGTGAAAGGTAAGCAGTTTGGTTTTGCCCAAGGCTAGTTGCAGGCCATTTGGGGAGCCAAGAAAGGGGCGTGAGGTCAGAGAGACAAGTCTCCAGAAGATACCACCCCATTCTGATTTTCTATGCATCCAAAAGCCTGGCTAAACATGAGCTAGGAACCTATATACACAAAATAGTATTTGTAATGTGTCTGAAGTGGTGGTGCTATTGAGTATGCCCCAGACATTTATCCAGAATTAGAATTGGTTTAACAAAGACTTCATGAATAGGAAACAATACTGGCCCAGAGGAGCTTGGCCCAGGGAGTCAGACAGAGGTGTTAACAGGGAATTCTAAGTGGCCCCATGGGCTGCAAGGGCAGGACTGTGTCCTGGGTTTCCTGGAGCCCTGAGTCAGCTTAGGGGAGTCAGGGCTGACTTCCAGAGTTAGCAGCATTTGAGTGGAGAGTTCAAGGGGAAGTAACAGTTAGCTGGAAAGATGATGGGGAAGACATCCTGGGAGGAGGGAATAGCATGAGACATGAAGCAATGACACAGCAGCAGTAATGAGCACCCTTGGTGTGCAGATCCTGGTTTCTAACAACCAAGTCAACTAAAAGGAACCAGGGCTTCTGGGGCCATAGGGGTTCAAGGGCTGGGACAGAGAGAATACATAATGAGGCTGGAATCTCTTGTGCAGGAAAGAGAGTGTTTCAAGAATGATAGGAACATGTCAAAGCACCAGGAGGAGGGGCCCACTGGCCACCTCCTGGGACAATTCAAGCATCAAAATAAAGGATGATAGTGATGAATTAACACAGAAAAATGTAAGAATCCTTGAGTCCCTGCTGATAGTAAATGAATGAATGTGGGAGAGGAGAAATGTGGAAAGAATGACAGAGCTGGAGAGCCACACTTCCCCACATTCAAGAGCCACCCTTCATCTCTTGATTCAGGTAAGAATTGCCAGCAGGCACTAAGGCTGTGGGGAAAGTTTGATGACAACAGGCCATTTAGACACTTTCAAAGTATCTCCGCACAAATTACATACACTCATTACAAGGGGAGATATAGCAACTTTATTGTAGAAAAGAAGCCTGGCAGGCATCACCTTAACCAAATGATCAAAGTTAATATCACCAGAAATGGGGCTAATCACAATCACGTGCCTGCTAATATGGTGTGCTGAGAGCACATCATTTCTGAGTACTCCTGTCAAAAATGCATAACCCAAATCTAATTATGAGAAAACATCAGATAAACCCAAATTAAAGTAAATTTTGAAAAAAAAATCTTTGTACTCTTAAAAAATGTCAGTATCATAAAAGACAAAGGAAGGCCAAGAAATCATTCCATATTAAAGGAAACCAATGAGACATAAAAATTCTTCCCTACAAAATCTAGCGCCCAAGAAAACTATTATTAGGAATGGATGAAATGTTAATAAGTTTTGTAGAGTAGGAAATAGTACCATGTCAGTGTTAAATATCCTCATTCTGATAAATGCAAGTTGGGTATGTAAGCGAATGTCATTATTCTTAGGTTTTCCATGCAGGGGCATTTAGGGGTTAAGGGACATGCCAATAACGTATTTTTAAATATGCAAATAACTGAGAGAAGGTATGAAAAAGAAAGGATGATAAAACAAAAGTAGAGTAAAATGTTAACAATTGGTATATAAAGTTCTTTGCAATATTCTTACAACTTTTTTTTTTTTTTGTAAATTTGAAATTATTTTTAAAAAATCCAGCCTTTGGTGGCAGAATGCCTGGATTTGAATCCAAGTACTGCCACTTACTAGCTGTGTGTCTGTGGGCAAGTTACTTAACCTCTCTGGTTAAGCTGGGCTGCAGCTTCTTTATCTGTAACATGACGATAATAACAGTGTTCATTTCAGGGTGTGATGAGGTTGAAGCGTTAGGACATGTAAAGCACTTACAAGTGTCTGGCACAAGGTAAACACTGGGCTGGTGGTTGCTGCTGTTGTTCCTTTGTTTTCTTGGAGACGGAGTCTCGCTCTCTTCACCCAGGCTGGAGTGCAGTGGCGTGATCTCGGCTCACTGCAACCTCTGCCTCCTGGTTCAAGTGATTCTCCTGCCTCAGCTGCCTGAGTAGCTGGGACTACAGGTGCATGCCGCCACACCTGGCTAATTGTTTTGTGTTTTAGTGGAGATGGGGTTTCACTGTATTGCCCAGGCTGGTCTTGAACTCCTGAGCTCAGGCAATCCACCTGCCTAGGCCTCCCAAAGTGCTAGGATTAGAGGCGTGAGCCATCACGCCTGGCTGCTGCTGTTGTTTCTAAGAGATAAAATCATTGCAACCAGAAAGGTGAGAAGGGGATGTCTCCTGGAGACTCGCAGAGTGAGGACACCTTGTGAGGAGGTAAGTAGTGCCCTGGAGGGCACCTTAACTCAGGCCCTGGCAGAACCCCAAACTGGGTCCGTGTGGAGTAAGATCAGGATCCCACTTCCTGTTGCTCTGATGAGACTAAGTCTATTTTGAAGGTCCAGGAAGGGAGGTGGGCTGGCTGGTCAAGCCCTGACCCCAGGTGCTCCTCCTCTGTCCCAGCTGGCATGCTGTGTGCCCTGGGACTGGCCCCGTGGCTATGACTGAGCAGCAGCTGATGTGTTTGGCAAACAAGGGCCCCTGTGGCACCGCCAGATACCAGTGCCAACCACTTGTCCTATGGCAGCAAAAATAAGACTCCTTATCACCTTTGGGCCTGCCACTGCCTAGCTGGAGGCCCTCAGCCCGTTACCCGAGGTAGGTACTATCAGGGTCTGCATTTTAGACACGGAACTTTAAGGCTTAGAGACGCTAATTAAATTGCCCAAGGTCACACAGTGCGTAAGTGGTGGCGTGGCTTCCTCATGGCCTGTGGGGTAACTGCTATGCTCTCATCACTGATCACAACCCTTTGCTGGCTCTTGAATATTTTTAAAGTCATCAGATGGTGTAAGTTTGCTGAGCAGCTTCATCCAGTCTTGGGCCTGTTGGCTAATCCCGCGGAGCCAGGAAAGCGCCCTGAATTCCTCCAGCCTGTGTTCCAGGGCATCGGTTTTGCCTTTGGCTGTTCTTGTCCAGTGGGTGTGAGGCTAGAGGCAAGTAACATGGGGATGCCCAGAAGCTGCCTCTTCCTCCAGAGAAGGGTTTGCAGATTGGCGCCACATCTTCAGAAGCTCCAAGTGAAAGTCAGGACTGCAGACCCTGCGGGGAGGGATGGGATGGAGCAGTGTGTTTGCCATCTCATCTGAGGGGCATTATGGAGCCCAATTCTTTGCTGCTCAAACCTGGGCAAATATATAGGCAGAATTGAATGAGTCCCCCCACCTGAAGTTGGGCAGACCTGGAAAGGATGCCCTGTTTTATGGTGCAGGCCCTCAGCATCCGTGCGACAGCCCTGAGATCAGTGAGCTGGGTGGCATGTGTGCAGGGCGGAGTGTATGCAGGGCAGGCCCAGGCATCTCCAGGCACGTGCGCCTCCATCCCCAGCCCCACACTCACAGGCAAGCTCACCCTCTCTTCCTCACACACACAGCACATGCACCACAGACTTTCCCTGTAACGCAGCAGCTTCCTGCTTTACAGCTGGGCCTGGAAGCAGGGGCAGAAATATCCCTGTTGAGTTATTTTCCTTGCAGTAGGGAATAGGGTCGTGTCCCACAGTCTGCCCAAGCTCTGAGCATGGGTGGCTCTGGCAATCCAGGTGGCCGCAACGGCCCATTAACCCAGGGTCTTGGGCTGTAGGCCTGGGCTTCTTGCTTGCCTGCTGGGCTCCCGAGTGCCTGGCCATGCTCCAGCTGCCAGTCTTCGCCTAAGGCAGCCAAGACCCCTCTGCCTTCCCGGGTCTCTCTGGCCTCTGCGGCCCCTGATGCTTTTCCTAAGGGTTGCCTCACATTGGGGCAGGAACAGAGAGGAGCGCGCCAGCCCTGTGCGGAATGTGCCCTTTCTCTGGAAGACCTTGAAGATACCCACTGAGGAGTGAGAGTGATTGACACCCAGGATCTAGCAGCACAGCCGGGAGCAGTGTCTGAGGGGTTGGCCCACGGTTGGCTCCTTGAAAGCTCTCAAGTGCTGAGTGGTATTACTGACACCAACTCCTGGAATCCCCTTCCCTGAGTGTGCTGGATGGGTCGCTCCTCCGGTTTTACAGAAGAGGAAACTGAGGCTCGGGCAAGTTAAGCACCTGCCTGAGGTCTCATCTCTCAGTAAGGGGACCTCAGAGTCTATGCTCTTTCCACACTCAGATTTCCTGGAGTTGGGAGGGGAGAGGATGGTGGGGAGACTGGAACATACCACTTATACTGAGCATCTGAAGAAAGCGGGAGACCCAGGAGATGCGCAGGAAAGCCCAGCTCATCATAAGGAAAAGATTTTCTGCATTTGCAACTGTCCATAAAGCAGTGATACCCCCTCACCCTTATCAGAGCAACTTGGCCAGAGGCTGGATGGTCAGGTGTGAGGGATGTACAAGGAGCGGCACTCTCTGGAGGCTGGACTTTAGGAGCCTGCGGGTCTGCGAGGTGGCATGCTAGACACGCTGAGTCCCTCCCATCTTAGTGAGGGTGTGCCTCTCCCACGGGGGCTCTCCAAAATCACCTGTTCCAAGTGCTGGTGTGCTGTGGCCATGGCTTCCTGCTTCATCTCTCAGATTGCTAGTCCACTCTTTTTTTTTTTTTTAGCTTTGAGACGGAGTCTTGCTCTGTTGCCAGGCTGGAGCACAGTGGCGCAGTCTTGGCTCACTGCAACCTCTGCCTCCTGAGTTCAAGCGATTCTTCTGCCTCAGCCTCCCAAGTAGCTGGGATTACAGGTGCGTGCCAAACGCCCGGCATATTTTTGTATTTTTAGTAGAGACGGGATTTCACCATGTTGGCCAGGATGGGCTCGATCTCTTGACCTCGTGATCCACCCACCTCAGCCTCCCAAAGTGCTGGGATTACAGGCTGAGCCACCGCACCCGGCTGCTATTCCACTCTTTATTCAGCTTTCTGTAGTCTGCAGCCAGAATGATTGCTCTCATATGTGAAAATATCAATGTCCCTCCCCTGGGTAAACTTTTCATATGGGTTTGCACCACTCTTAAGATAACATCTCTTGATTCAACTACAGGACTGGCATGGTCTGTACCCACTGCCCAGTCACACCTCACGCTCCTCCCTCCTCTACTCTGGCCTGTGGGACAGTTGGGTCTGGTACTGTCCCACCCACCATAGGGCCTTCCCACGAGGTCCCCATTATTCTCCACGCCCTTCTCTCCTTCCCTTTCTCCCAGTTAACTCCTACCCAACTTTCAACTCTCGGGTTCAGGCACTGCTTCCCAAGGAAACCTTTCTTGATGCCCATCCCCACCATATTCCATCCCTCACAGGTTCATGCCCTGTTATAACTGCATGCTCTATGTGATTATTCCTCCATCCAATGTCTGCTCCGTGCCAGCTTGCAAGTTGCATGAGAGCAGGCACTGTGGTTGTTTTGCTGGACGCCTATCTCCAGCACCCAGAAAGAGTAGACACCTCCAAATGAATCTGCTAAATAAATTAACTGGTAAGTCCTTGAGGCAGTGGGACCCAGGAGGGAGGATTTTGACAGATGAAGAGCTGGTCTGTCCTTGCTAACAAGAAGGCTGTCTGGGGATATCAGGGTGGGCATCTTCAGTGGTGGCTGAAAGGTCCTCGCATGGGAGCCCTTCACCTGGGCACTTCCTTCCTTAGGAATGACTCCCACCTCTCCTTCAGCGTAGGTGGGGATTTGTGATCTGTGGGGCAGGGGTTGGGGGTACAGATGGGAGGGGAGTGCTCAGACCCAGAGACCAGCAAGGGCCACTCCAGACCACACACAGCCTCAAGTGTCTTCAGGTCCCACCTGGAAGATGTGCTTACTGATAGGTCAGCAAGCTTTCCTTCTTGCCCCGACAGCCTTTGTATTTGTGCAATCATGCCTTTGTTTGAACGTCCATTATTCCAATTTATCTTTCTTGAGGATCAATTACGTGACTAAGAGAGAATTACGTTCATTGAGACAACTGCCTTACAAGTAATGTTAACTTGGGTGAATACTTTTATTTTCTTATTTGGATAAATATCCAAATTTCCTTGTAATGGAAATACTTCTATTCACTATCTTTTTTCCCTCTCTATTGAAAATACATAGAGGTTATGCTCCTCTTCTGATAGATTAGAAAAGCAAGAAATCAAGAAGTTAAGCAAGTGGGCCAACCAGAGACTCTCAGTGTCTCTACCTTTAAAGCAGGACTGATTCACCAACCTGAGGGGGCCCATGTGGGTTAATCATATAGGGAGAGCGGCTAGAAGAAAATGATTTTCTTTTATGCCTAATAATAAAAAGGTAGCTTACCCTTTCTGAAAGTGTTTCAAAATTCAGCTGTAATGAGAAACCAAAATCTTGTTAAATGGTCTCCCTTCTGCTTGAGATCTGACACTCCGCCGTCTGGCTGATGGCTGTGTGATCTCATCAGATACCTGTGCTGAGACCTGAGGTTTATGCTGACTCGGTTGTAAATCCAGCTAAATATTTAATGTGTGTCTAGTTCACATTACCTCCTCAGCCCCAAGTTAGTTTATCCTTCATCAAAATCTAATTCCATTCTTCCTTTACTAAAAGCACTTTCTTGCAGAGCAGAATAATTGAGGGCATTAAGTAATATAGAATTGTGCTCTCAAGACCAACAGACCCAATACCTGCTTCGTATCCAATATTACGTAACATTCTCTTTATTATACAAAAATGAAATACAGATAGCATAACTTACCTGTACACATAATTGTTCAAGAAGACAATGAAGCCTTGAGTATAATAATCATATTAGAAAAGAGAAATGAAAGCAAAATAATCTATAGTAAAATACAATATATTGTAATTGCTCAGGTCTGGCTTTACGAGAAAATGTAATATGTAATCAAATGTTTGCATGTACTTAAAATGAATAAATGCGTATGGAGAGAAGGAAGACAGAAGTTTTGTTGAAGGTTTTTCTTTACATTTGACATTTTGAAATATGAGCTGTAGAATTAATTCTACATGGAAGGCACTCCTTTGTGGGATTGCAGTGATAGCCCCAGATGCAGGCATGTCCAGGTGTTTTGGGCTGGAGATAACTCAAATTCTTGGAAAGGCATTGCCATTGTGGTGGGGTTTTTCCAAAAGAAGAGCTATTCTTGGTAAAGGAGTAATTCTTCCTTGATTCACGGAATTGTTGCATTTGAAGATTCAGTGTACGTGAAACCAGGCGAATATACTTTGTGTTTATGTGTAAAATGACACAGAGTTCAAATAATAAACAGGCCTAACAGTCACACAAATGTCCAACAGCACATTCAGAAGTGAGGTTGGGACGCTTCCATGCACTGCAGAAGTGCCATTTATCATACTGATAACCCCAAACACCCTACAGAGTTCCCAGACACCCCCTAGGGGTCAGTACCCACCGTGTTTAGAAGACTGATGGAAATCTGTTTTAGATCTTTGTAAATTCTGGATATCAGCCCTTTGTCAGATGGGTAAACTGCAAAAATTTTTTCCCATTCTGTTGGTTGCCGATTCACTCTAATGACTGTTTCTTTTGCTGTGCAGAAGCTGTGGAGTTTGATTAGGTCCCATTTCTCTATTTTGGCTTTTGTTGTCAATGCTTTTGGTGTTTTGGTCATGAAGTCCTTGCCTACACCTCTGTCCTGAATGGTTTTGCCTAGATTTTCTTCTAGGGTTTTTATGGTGTTAGGTCTTATGTTTAAGTCTTTAATCCATCTGGAGTTAATTTTAGTGTAAGGATGTGGAGAAATAGAAACATTTTTACACTGTTGGTGGGAGTGTAAATTAGTTCAACCATTGTGGAAGACAGTGTGGCGATTCCTCAAGGACCTAGAAATAGAAATTCCATTTGACCCAGCAATCCCATTACTGGGTATATATCCAAAGGATTATAAATCGTTCTACTATAAGGACACGTGCACATGAATGTTCATCGCAGCACTGTTTACAATAGCAAAGACCTGGAACCAACCCAAATGCCCATCGATGATAGACTGGACAGGGAAAATGTGGCGTATATACACCATTGAATATTATGCAGCCATCAAAAATGATGAGTTTGTGTCCTTTGTAGGGACATGGATGAACCTGGAAACCATCATTCTCAGCAAACTGACAGAAGAGCAGAAGATCAAACACTGCATGTTCTCACTCATAGGTGAGTGTTGAACAATGAGAACACATGGACACAGGGAGGGGAGCACTACACACTGGAGTCAGTTGGGGGGAAATAGGGGAGGGATGGTGGGTGGTGGAGAGCTGGGGAGAGATAGCAAGGGGAGAGATGCCAGAGGTAGGTGATGGGGAGGAAGGCAGCAAATCACACTGCCACGTGTGTACCTATGCAACAACCTTGCATGTTCTTCACATGTACCCCAAAACCTAAAATGCAATAAAATAAATAAATGGGAAAAAAATAAGACTGATGGAGAGGCTTGGATGTTACTGTGGCCCAGGGGAAAGTCAGAGCTTCTGCCTCTGCCTCTCCACGTCTCTGATGACCATGCAGACAACAGCCAGGATATGGTTCTGTGTACTCACCACCTGCTGGCCACAGTGGCAGCTGTTCTCCCTACACCATTAACCCGCATGGACCCTTTCAGGTTGGTGATATTATTCCCATTTTAAAGATGGAGACACACTGAGAGTCTCTGGTTGGCCCACTTCCTTAACTTCTTGATTTCTTACCTTTCTAATCTATCAGAAGAGGAGCATAACCTCTATGCATTTTCAATAGAGGAGGAAAAAAGATAGTGAGTATAAGTATTTCTATTGCAACGGGAAATCTCAGTGTAGATTAACCTATGAATCGGGAAGTAATTAGACAGCAATCCTCTGTTGAGTGTGGTCAGAGGGGATGTCCAACGGTGGTTAGCAGGAAGCATAAAGATGTCTGTGTTTTCATAGTGCAGCCCGGAAGTGACTTGTGTGATCAGTTGGAGTTTAAAATGTTCCTGTTATGATGAAAGTAGAGGAAATGTAGATGGTACCGATGGGCTCCTAAGTGAACCCTCTGCAGGGGGACAGGCTGTGCAGCCCTGGGAACAAACCTCATCCATCATGGAGCCCCTGGCCACACAGCACAGCCTGCTGGAGGATAGCATGCCCTCTGAAAAGCTGACTGCTCCCTAAGGGCTGGCTACTGAGGAAGTGCTGTGACCTGAGTGAGCTGAGGAGTGGACGACTGAGAGACCACCACTCAGAGTGAGCACAGCTGGGGACCCACATGGTGTCCTCAGGATCTCTGCTTCAGTTTCGCATCAGGGCTTTGGTGAAAGGCACTGGAGGCTGATATTATAACCACTGAAGCTCCTCAGTGAGTGTGTGTGTGTGTGTGTGTGTGTGAGAGAGAGAGAGAGAGAGAGAGAGAGAGAGAGAGAGAGAGAGAGGAGAGAAAGATGATAAGATATTCTAATTGATTGAGGCACAGTTGGATAAGAGCCGAGGACCCTCTTTGCTGGAAAGGGAGAGGAACCTTTGCTAGGGATTCAGCGTAGTTTTATTTCCCGCTACATATTCCTCTTTGGCTCCAGCCAGGGGAGCTATACCAAGAAGGATCACAGTTAAATGGAAAAGCAAACATTTTGATTAAGAGCTGGAAAGTCCCCACTGCTTAGCCTCTCTTCTGCAGTCCAAGCACAAGGGCTGGGGAGGACCAGCCACGAGAGGGGAAGGTGGGTGCAGGGAAAAGGGGCTACTGGTGAGCCCTACATCCATCACATGGGGACACCCAGATGCATTTGGTCTGTGTCACATTGCCTGTGACAGCCGGGCTGATTGATGCCCTGAATGAAGGCGTGTCCCCTCCAGCCTGAGGAGCTGCCTGTGGGATCTGAAGGGACAAGCAGCCCAGGTTGCCATGACAGCACCACATTTTCAGGTCAGTCTGCATTCGAGGAGGCTGGGGAAACCCTGGGGTGCCCAGAGGCGCCCTATCTGCTGGCTCCAGAGATGGGCTAAGATGGCCAGGCTTTGGCTTTTGGAGGACAGTGAGCAGCCCAAGTATTTTGGGGTGTCAAAGGAGGGCATCTCAAGGTGATGTTCCTGGAGAGAGCGGCCCGGCAGGCCTGGGTGTGCACCTAATCTGGGGATGCAGAGGTTCTATTTTTTCTATGGCAGCTGTGTGGTATGGAGTGACATTATTTGAACCCCAGCTTGAAAAGGCAGGATAACCTAATTGCACAGAGTAAATTCCATATCATTTTCATGGATATAGAATATCATTTTCATCAATATAGAGCAATGAATTGTGTTTCTGTTAACACATTTTCATGTTAAAGCATGGGCTTAATTATTTACCGTCAATTCTCAATGTTATCTCAACAAAGTACTGAATTCAACAGCCCATGTCGGTATTGTTACAGATGGATAACCTGGGTTTTTTGAAATTCTACAGCCCCAACCACTGACGTCACGTGACTGGAGTTGGTCTGGGTGCCTGCCCCTCCAGTGTTACCCGTCCTGTTGTCATCAGCACTTTTCAAAGATGGTCCCCAGGGGAAGGGATTTCTGGAGTTCCCATTTCACTATACAGACAACCATTAATGGAATTCTCATCGACTTGAGCACCCTTTTAAATTCGTATAGATTTAGGGGGTACTAGTGCGGTTTTGTTACTTGAACATATTACGTATTGGTGATACAGGGAAAAGAGAACACTTATACACTGTTGGTGGGAATGTCAATTAGCGTAACTCCTATGGAAAACAGGGATTATACAACCTCTATGAAAAAAAGTATGAAGAGTTCTTAAATAAATAAAAATAGAACCACCATTCAATCCAGCAATCCCACTACTGGGATTATATTTAAAAAAAACACCTGCACTCATGTGTTTATTGCAGAACTATTCACAATGGGCAAGATATGGAATCAATATGAATCTCCATCATTGGATGATTGGATAAGGAAAATATGGTACCTATAAAGCATGAAGTAACTCCTCCTCTTAGGGGAGCTATCTGCAAATCTCCTCCTGGGAAGGGAATTCCTGCCCAAGGCCACAGGGGAAGTCTTGGACCCAGCTAGTTTTAACTAGTGCAATTAGGCAGGAAAACAAAATAAATATCATCCAGATTGAATAGAAAAAGAGTAAATCTACCTTTAGTTTTGAGCACTAGAACTAATAACTGAGTTTAGCAAGTTTGCAGCATTGAAGATCAATACAGAAAAATTAATTACATTTCTGTAGACAGGCAACAAACAATCAGAAATTAAAAACATATTTAAATAACAAAAGTTTTAATACTTTAGATAAATTTGGACACAAAATGCTAGACCTGTACTCTAAAAACTACGAAACATTGCTAAGAGGAACAACAGATCTAAATAAGTGGAGAGGTCTGTTATGCATGGGTCAGAAGACTCAATAGTATGATGCCAATTCTCCTCAAACTATGAATTTGATAAAGTCCAGTCAAAATTCCAGCAGCCTTATTTATCTATTCATTTAGTAGAGATGGACATAGTACTGTCTGGGGCTCACAGGGGTTACATCAGTGCCAGGCTAGTGAGTGCCAGAGCTTGGACTCACAATGGCGACAAGAAGAATCAGAGAACTTTAGAGCTGAAAGGGTTTTCTTTTAAAGGAGTCAATCTAACTTCCACAGGGTACAAATGAGAGAAGCAAGTTCAGGAGAGAGGAAGCAGCTTCCCAGGGCCTCACTGCAATTAAATCGCAGTCCTCTGGGCTCTCAGATGAGCAGTCTTTCCACAGCAGAGTGAGAGCCAGGCAGGCGGAGCCAGCGGCTGCCTCACCAGCCTTCCTTCACTTCTCCCTAAAAAAAGAGACTTATGCCTAAAAACGGATGCCCCTTGCTACTTTATTTTTCCCTAGGTGGGAAATCGAGACAATATAAGAAAATTGTATTCCTCCCCCTCTCAAAACACCAAGAGCGCATGTGGCTGATGAGCTGTCACTCCAGCCTAGGTGGGCAGTGTGAAGCTGCAAAATTGAATTTTATTAAGATACTTGATTCTCAAAGAGGAAATAATGTCTTGAGCCCAGGCTCACCCCTAGGCATAGAGAAAAATGTAAAGTCAGGCAATTTGAGGAATAATAGTCACAGTATCAAATGAACAGGCACCAGCATAGTTGGTGGTGAATCAGAGGAGGCCTTATGAAATTCCTGGAGACCCTGTCAGGAAGAGGCACATCTGGCCTTTTATGGTGAGAGATATGGTGACCAGGCCATCCCTCTGAATTTCTGCAGATTTACATGCAGCTTAAGAAGTAATATAGAGAGATCCTGTGTGCCCCTTACTCAGTTGACTCTAGAGCAACATCTTGAAAAACTGTAGTGTAATTTAACGAGGACACCAACATTGATGCAACCTGCAAGTCTTATTTAGGTTTTCCTAGTTTTATTGTACTCATGTATGTGTGCGCATGTGTGTGTGAGAAGGTGTGTATGTGTGCATTTAGTTCTGTACAATGCCGTCTCATGTGTAGGTCCATGTTCCTACCGCTGCAGTCAAGATACAGGGTAGGTCAGCACAAGGATCTCTCATGCTGCCCTTTAAAAAAAATTGAGGTGGCCAGGTGCGGTGGTTCATGCCCGTAATCCCAGCACTTTGGGAGGCTGAGACTGGAAGATCACCGGAGGTCAGACTAGCCTGGACATCACGGCAAAACACCGTCTCTACTAAAAATACAAAAATTATCCAGGCATGGTGATATGTGCATGTAGTCCCAGCTACTCAGGAGGCTGAGGCAGGAGAATTGCTTGAACCAAGGAGGTGGAGGTTGCAGTGAGCCGAGGTCGCACCACTGCACTCCAGCCTAGGTGACAGAGTGAGACTCTGTCTCAAAAAAATAAAAATAAAAAATAGGTGGAATTCACATAAAGTAAAATTAACTATTTGGCATTGACTACATTTGCGATGTTGTCTAAATACCACATCTGCTGAGTTTTAAAACATTTCCATCACTTCAAAAAAAAATGTGTTACCCTTAAGCAGTTTTCCCCAGATATACCCTATGTCTGGCTTTCACTTACATAGTATTTTCAATGCTTGTGGTATCGGTACTTCACGTTTATGGCTGAGTAGTGTTCTATTGCACGTATATACTATGATTTGTTTTTCATGGACATTTGGGATCTTTCCACCTTTTGGCCATGTGAACAGTGCTTACATGAACAAACTTACATATGTACTAATTTGGGTATCTGTTTTCAGTCCTTTGGGGAATATACCTAGGAGTGGAATTTTGGGATCACAGGTAATTCAATGTTTCATTTTTCAGGAAGGTTAAACTGTTTTCCACAGTGGCTGAGCCATTTTATTCCCATCAGTAATGAATGAATGTTCCAATTTCTCCACAACTTTGTCAGCACTCTGGGAGATTGTTTTTATTGCTGATTCAATCTCTTTGCTGGTTACAGGTTGTATCAATCTTTCAGAATGTCCAGGACAAATAACACTGACTGGCCTCAACAGCAGAAATTCTGCTCCCCTGCAGCTCTAAGCCCCCCTTGTGCTGTCAGAAATCACATCCTTATGTATTGTGTGTCCAATAGCATAAACTTTTTATTAGACCTGGTGATTTCTTGTTTGGACATTTGAATATCATAAGGTGGGATCTCTGGAAGTCTGATTTCCCCCTTCACTAGAGTTTGCTGTTTTTAATTGCTGAAGGCTGCAGTTGTCCATTTGTTTAGTGACCTTTCCAGATACGTTTTGCAAACACTGTATTTTTTTGTGTGTGTGTGGTCATCTGTGGTCTCTGAGGTCTGTTCCTTGAGCTTGTGTTCAACTAGGATTTTGAAGGATTTTTTTTTTTTTGAGTATCAGTGCTTAAAAACAAAACCAAGAAGATCCAAAACAAAAATGAAAACAAACAATGACAAAACCCCACCACTCTTTCTTTGCAGATTGGCTCTGTGCTGTGGCACCGCTTAGCCAGGCTGTTTACTCCCCTACCTTAGCCTTCACATCCTGCTTGTCCTAGAGATCAGCCAGTGGCGAACGCTTAGGATCTTCTCAGGCTTTTTCTGAGATGCATCTTGTTCCAGGCACGCAAATGGCTTTCTAAATTCCACAGCGTACACAGGTGCTTTTGAATGCTCCAGTTTCTCAAGGAAGCTGTCTGAAGCTTTTCCTCTCTGACTTTAGAGGTTTTACTCTCTATCTCAGCTCTAACCTGAGACCCCCAGAGGATGCAGATTTCTCATTTGACTTGTAATGTTTTGAGCCTTCAAACACTTGTAATGTGTTTGAACAGACAAACACGAATTTGGAATTAAGGCCTGCTCTGCTCTCTGAACTAGGGACTTGGGGTGCCCACGTTGGGAATATGGGCTGCTGTATTCAAGACTCCCACCAAGCTGGAGAGGGTATGAGGCCAACAAGTAGAAACGCAACAATGATGGTCTACCATTTTAATTTGTCTTTTTCTTGATTCAATGTTTGTTATTCAGATTTTCTCACTTTTTACCTAAAGTTTTTTTTTTTTTTTTTTTTTTTTTTGCCTGTTCCAGGATAGCATCTGGGATACCAATTACATATGTGTATTTTTTTTTTCCTGAGATGGAGTCTCACTCTGTTGCCCAGGCTGGAGTGCAGTGGTGCCATCTTGGCTCACTGCAACCTCCACCTTAGGTTCAAGCAATTCTCCTGCCTCAGCCTCCCGAGTAGCTGGGATTATAGGCATGCACGATCATGCCTGGCTAAATTTTTATACTTTTAGTAGAGATGGTGTTTCACTATGTCGGCCAGGCTGGTCTCCATCTCCTGACCTCAAGTGATCCACCACCTCAGCCTCCTAAAGTGCTGGGATTACAGGTGTGAGCCACTGCACCTGGGCTGGGTTACCAATTACATCTAGTGCAATCTAGATGTCACTGCAACTAGAGTTTCAGGCTTTCCTTGTTTTTGATCCTGCTTACAGTTTTGAGAAGTATTGGTTATATATTTTCTGGAAAGTCTCTGAATTGGGATTTGTGTGACGTTTCTTTCATGACTAGACTGGAATTATAGGTTTGGGGAAGGAAGGACATAGAGGGAAAGTGTGATTTTCACACATCATATCGAGTGTACATGCTATCAGTATGATTTACCACTGTTGATGTTGACATAGATCTGTATCAAAGCTATGGTAGTGTTTGATTGTTGATGGCTACAATTGTCCATTTTTTTAAGTGAACTTTCTGAATAATTCTCCAAACAGAATTTTTAAAGTTACTCTTTCTAACTTCTCTTCCTGTTTGTATAATGTACCTTTTGGAAGGAAGTGACCTTGCATGGCTTACACTAAAGAAATGGGGAGCTATGCTTTAGCCCTTTGGAAACTGAATATTTATACAAATGATTTGGAATTCTTCTGCATGACCTCTTTGCCTTTTCTCCACCATTTTTTATTAATACATTTGATCATTTATTTAAATCAATTTGAACATTTAATTTCTACTTTGAATTATAATCTAATATTACTATCTTGTTGCTTAAATTATAAATTTGTCCATCAAAAGCTCTTCCAGGTGGCTCTTGTGATCTTTTGACATTCCCGCTTTCATTTTTTTGTTGAGCGTTTTTTTACTTTCTAGCCCTATAAGATGTTTTGGACAGCACAGGACGTTCCTGTCCAAGTCCTAGAATCAGCCATTTATCTAAAGATCTCTGGGTTTCTTTTGTTGGAATATGATGGTAGAAACCAAGCTCGGGGTACTAGGTGTGCTCACTGCTACTGGGATGTCACTGCTTTAAATGTGTATTAACCTGTGTATGTACACATATTGATACCTATTTCTATATGTAACCATCTGTACATATACTAAGCTAAACATGAATTCATACTGATTCTCTGACTCTAATCCATTACCACATAAATAATTCTAGTCTCCCTCTCTTACTTTTCTTTAAACTCCCACTCCAACAGTGAGAAACGTAGCTGCCATCATCTCCCATTCTTTTACTTAATTGTTCAATTCCAACAGATCTGTGTAGTAATATCTGAATTATTATTATCATTATTATTATTATTTGAGATGGAGTCTCACTCTGTCACCCAGGCTGGAGTGCAGTGGTGTAATCTTGGCTCACTGCAACCTCCACCTCCCAGGTTCAAGTGATTCTCCTGCCTCTGCTTCCCTGGTAGCTGGGATTACAGGTGTGTGCCACCACGCCCAGCCAATTAATGCATATTTAGTACAGACAGGGTTTCACCACCTTGGTCAGGCTGGTCTCAAACTCCTGACCTCAGGTGATCTGCCCATCTTGGCCTCCCAAACTTCTGGGATTACAGGAGTGAGCCACCATGCCTAGACATGATATCAGAATTATTAAACATTGCCCCACTGGGGGAGAACTTTATCAGCTAGCATTTATGTAGAATTATTTTTGTCTTTAGTCTTACAGACTACATTAATTTCCAAAGTTACTTAGGTTAGCCCCTTTTCTTCCCATTTCCTTCAGTGAGGTTGTTTCATACATTTGTAAGTCAGACTCCTTTGCTTTGGTTTGCATTTGTAGGCCAGCATCCCTCAACCATTTTATGAAAATCATTTTGATAAAATGATTATCAAAAACATTTGTATACAATAAGGGCTCACTCTGTGTGCTCTAAAGTTCTTTGAGTTTTGACACATGCTTAATGTGACATATCCACCATTTCAGCTTCATACAAAACATTTCACTGCTACTAATGATCTTTTTGTCATTGCTATAGTTTTTTTTTTTTCAATGTCATATGATTGGAATTATAGAGTATATAGCTTTTTCAGAACAGGCTTCTTTCACTTATCAATATGTATTTAAGTTTCACCCATGTCTTTCACAGCTTAATATCTCACTTGTTTTTATTGTTGAATAATTTTTTATTGTATGAATGTACCATAGTTTGTTTATTCATTCACCAAAGAACATTCTGTTTGTTTCAAATTTTTGGTCATTATTAAGAAAGCTGTTGTAAACATTCACAAGCAGGTTTTTATGTCATCATAAGTTTTCAACTCAATTGGTAAATATCTACAAGTGCAGTGTATTAGTCTGTTTTCATGCTGCTGTTAAAGATATACCTGAGACTGGGTAATTCATAAAGAAAAAGAGGTTTAATGGATCCACAATTCCATGTGGCTGGGGTGGCCTCATAATCATAGTGGAAGGCATAAGGCACATCTTACATGGTGGCAGACAAGAGAGAATGAGAACCAAGCAATAATGCTTCCCCTTATAAAAGCATCAGATCTGGTGAGACTTATTCACTACCACGAGAACAGTATGGGGGAAACTGCCCCCATGATTCAATTATCTCCCACCAGGTCCCTCCCACAATATGTGGGAATTATAAGAGCTACCATTCCAGATGAGATTTGGGTTAGGGACACAGCCAAACCAAATCATGCAGTTTCTGGGTTATGAGGTAAAATTATGTTCACCTTTCTAAGAAACTGTCAAACCACCTTTCAAAGTAACTCTACCATTCGCATCACCACAGCAATAAGTGAGTAGGTAGGTTTGTGAGTGTTAGCCATTCTAATGGGTGTGTAGTGAAATCTCATTGTTTTAATTCACATTTCCCTAATGATAAAGTGATATTGAACATCTTTTCATGTTTATTTGCTGTCTATATATATATAGATGTTCTTTAATGAGATGTCTGTTCAGATCTTTTTCCCATTTTTTGATTGTGTTGTTTTAATTGGGTTGCATTTAAGCATTCTTTGTATAGTTTGGACACAAGTTTTTTATACAGTATGTGTTTTGCAAGTATTCCCTCTTAGCTGTGGCTTGCAATTTGATTCTGTTAACATTGTCTTTCACTGAGCAGAAGCTTTTTAATTTAATAAAGTCCAAATTTCTACTTTTTTAATTTCATGGACTGTACTCTTGGTATTGTATCTAAAAACGAATCATCAAACCAAAGGCCATCTAGATTTGGGGGGCAGATTTTTACCATTCAAAAATTAAATAGCTGGTCCTTGTTTGACTTGTAAGTAATATTTGACAAAATGATTTACTACTTCTGGATGTATTTTCTGTGTGCAGCTTCTAAGATACTATACTCCTTAATTCTCTGTTCTCTTACCACAAGAGTGCTCCAAGGCTTAACGTTATGACTGCTTCACTTTTCTACGTATACTAATGTTCTTGTGACTTTATCTAGTCCTGTGTCTTTAAACATTACCTATGTAATGTTGACTTACAAATGTTTATATCCTTCTAGGACCTCTCTCTTAATTACAGATTCATGTATGCCTGATTGAATCTCCACGTTGATTGCATCTGGAATTTATTGGGCCTTGATCCAAACTCCTCTTTTTTTCTTTTCTTTTTTTTTTTTTTTGAGATGGAATACTACTCTGTTGTTTAGGCTGGAGTACAGTGGTGCGATCTCGGCTCCTTGAAACCTCCACCTCCCAGGTTCAAGCAATTCTCCTGCCTCAGCCTCCTGAGTAGCTGAGACTACAGGCATGCGCCACCATGCCTGGCTAGTTTTTGTATTTTTAGTAGAGACAGGCTAGTCTCAAACACCTGACTTCAGATGATCTGCCTGCCTTGGCCTCCCAAAGTGCTGGAATTAGAGGCCTGACAAACTCCTCATTTCTACCATCAAGTTTGTACTTCCTAGAGCCTGCTCCTCTCAGTTACTGACATTTGATAAGGGGTCAGCATTTTCTTGGGTGGTGGGCATTAAAGATGGTATCTATTTCATGGAAGCAGCCTGGGGCTGGGCTTGCAGGGCAAGCAAGCAATGCCTCCTGTAGATTATTTGCCATGTGGCTGCCATTGTACCCTTTCCTATATGCAAGCAGTGGCCTCCAACACCAACTCCAGGCTTGGCCATGTGACTTACTTGGACCAAAAGAATATGGAAGAAGTGATGTGTAACTTCTGAGCCTAGGCCTGGAGAGGATTTGCAGCTTCTGCTCTCATTCTTTTAGCATACTTCTCTGGGATCATCATATGGAAGGAGCTAATCTAGTTTCCTATAGGATGAGAGTCCATATTGAACAGATATAATCCTTTCCAGCTAAGATTCCCTAAATTACCAACACTTACTTAGTGCTAACACACCAGACATGCAATTGAAGCCATCTTTGACCATCTGGCTTTATTTAAGTCACTCGATGACCGCTGTCATATATGTGACTTCAGACAAGACAAACAGAAGGGCCTCCCACTGGAACCTGGGCCAAACTGTTGACTCACAGAATTTTGAGCAAATGAAAAATAGTTTTTATCTTAAGCCATCAAGTTTTGTGTTGGTTTGATATGCAGCAAAACATAACTGTGATACAGGAAATCCAAGCAAAACTTCTTATCTTTAGTGTCCAATATGGCATAGTACAGGTTTGAGAACTTTGGAGAATGAATGTGACCAGATGGCCTGTGTTATGTGAGCCAAGCTGTATTTTTATTCAAAGAAAACTTTGTTTAGCTTTCTTCTTTTCCCTTATGCTTTAGTAAAATTTGTAGAGTACTTTTATTTACCAACTGGGCTCGTCTTCCAGAATACCTGCTTGTGAATGTAGTGGGGACAATGTGTCAAAGGACGTCCCTTGGTGTCCACGTGAGGGTGGCCGTGGGACTAGAGTGAGAGTCCAGCCAAGGCGAGAACAAGTTGAGTCATTCAGCTGCAACTTCTTTCCTCAGAGGGCCAATCTCTGACTGTTGTAAGACCTTTCCTATTGCTGATGTCTGCTTCCTTCTTAGATTCCTTTCTAGCTCCCATACTCCTTTTCCAGGTACTGGACTGGTTCCATTAATCATCATCATCCATGCAGCAAACAGCTGTTGAGCTCTTCCATAGGGTCAGATCCTATAGGCCCAAACATTACAGAGACAAAAGACTTAATTCCAGCCCTTAAGAAGCAGATAAGTAGGGCTAGGCATGGTGGCTCATGCCTGCAATCCTAGTACTTTGGGAGGCCAAAGTGGGTGGATTACATGAAGTCAGGAGTTCAAGACCAGCCTGGCCAACATGGTTAAACGTGTCTCTACTAAAAACACAAAAATTAGCCAGGCATGGTGGTGGGCACCTGTAGTACCAGCTACTTGGGAGGATGAGGCAGGAGAATTGCTTGAACCCAGGAGGTAAAGGTTGCAGGGAGCCAATATCTGGCCACTGCATTCCAGCCTGGCTGACAGAGTAAGACTCTGGCTCAAAAAAAAAAAAAAAAGCAAACAAGTAATGAGACACTGTCTAATAAACAAAGTAGAAAGATGAAATATATTGGAGATATAGAAAGGGAATAGTTAACTAAGCCAGGGAGTGTTCCCAAAGTTGATAGCACCTGAGTAAGTCTATAGGAAAAATAGAGCCCATTTCATCCCCAAAGAGGCCCCAGGCTGGTAGGAAGACACACAGTGCAAAGATGGAGCAATATAGGGAGATTAGGGTTGACCTGGCCAACGGCTCCATGTCCTCTGCAGGAGGCTCTGCTGCACTGCTGCAGGGAGCTAGCAGCATTCCGTTGCATGAACACACACAATTTAAACATCTGTTCTCCTGTTGGTGGAAATCCAGTTGCTCCAAGTTTGGAGATACTACAGATTGTCTGGAATGAACACATTTGAATACATCATTTGGTGCATATAGATACACATTTCTGTTGGGAAAATACTTAGGAGTAGGATGGTTATGTTTAGCTTCAGTATAGACTGCTTAACAGTCTTCTAAAACAAGTTTCTTACCTATCTATCATCCTATCATTCTATCTATCTATCTATCTATCTATCTATCTATCTGTCTGTCTGTCTGTCTGTCTATCTATCTGTCTATCTATCATCCTATCTATCTATCTATCTATCATCTATCTATCTATCTATCCTATCTATCTATCATCCTATCTATCTATATATCTATCTATCATCCTATCTATCATCTATCTATAGATATATATCTATCTCTACATCTATCTATCTATCACCTATCTATCATCCTATCTATCATCTATCTATCATCCTATCTATCTATCATCCTATCTATCTATCATCCTATCTATCATCTATCTATCATCCTATCTATCTGTCTATCTATCTATCTATCTATCTATCTATCTATCTATATCTATCAATCATCCTATCTGTCTGTCTATCTATCTATCTATCTATCTATCTATCTATCTATCTATCAATCTATCAAGTATCTATCTGTGTGGTGGATTTAGCAAATTTCCTCAGATTTAATTGGAATTGTAGCAAGAACCTAAATCCCCCAGTTGTCTCTGTAAGGCGTTTTGTGGCTCTTACAGGCATGTGCAGGTCATAGGAAGTATTGGGAGAAACATGAAAGGGCTTTGCAGCCAGAAAGTCCTTGTATTGAATCCTGACTCCATCACTAACTGGCTGTGGGACCTGAGCAAGGTTCATAACTGCCTCAAGCCTGCATCATCATGTTCTGTGGAGCTGACCTGCCCAATCTCTCAGGGCCATTGAAAGGAGTTAAATGCTGCATATACTGTGGGCTGGCTGAGAGCCTAGCCCGTGGCAAGTGTGCAATAAACAGCTGTTGTTATGACGGTTGTAAATGCTTTCTCCAAGTGGTGAGGGAGGATGTGAGAAGGGCTTCCAGTTGAAACCGCAGGCTTGCAAGCAGCCAAAGCTGCTGGCATAAGGGCCATGCAGTAAAATTTAGGTACTTGAGGTTTCTGAAGGCTCTAAGGTTCTCATTTAAGCTCAGTTATTCCTGTTTTATCCCAAGTTATATAAGAAGTTTCTATTGCTTTTATCTCCAGGTCATAACAGATTCATGAAAGGCATATGGGATCATGGTGGTAGTGGTAGTGGTGGTTGTGGTCATTGTGGTGAGGGGACCTGCCCTTCACAGACATTCAGACAACAGTGGGCATGTGTACCTGAGGGTTGGCAAAAAGGAAAAAAAAAACAATAGGAAGACGCCCATGCCCTTGTCTCTGCTTTTTCAATGTACTCAACTCACCCACGGTGGTTGGAGTGGGAAATGTTAAAAAGCTGCCGCAGCCCCTTGACCTAAGATTGTCCTCAGGCTGGCATCCCACTTGCCTTCATGGTTCCCTGGTGCTTTTACCCATCAGGCTCCATGCGGCATCCGCACCTGTATCACCCTGCAGTTCTTGTGTCTGTGCCAGGCTCTGAACTCACATTCCTTCAGTATAACACTTTGGGTCCAAACCCCACCTCCAGGCTGCCCTGATTCACCAGGCGGGACAAGGTCTTAAGAAAAGCTGATGAGAGGCTGGGCGTGGTGGCTCATGCCTATAATCCCAACACTTTGGGAGGCCAAGGCAGGTGGATTACAAGGTCAGGAGTTTGAGACCAGTCTGGCGAATATGGTGAAACCCTGTCTCAACTAAAAATACAAAAAACAGCTGGGCACGGTGGTGCACACTTGTAGTCCCAGCTACTCAGGAGGCTAAGGCAGGAGAATTGCTTGAACCTGGGAGGCGGAGGTTGCAGTGAGCTGAGATCGTGCCACTACGCTCCAGCCTGGTTGACAGGGTGAGACCCCATCTAAAAAAAAAAAAAAAAAAAAAAAAAAGAAAAGCTGCTGAGAAAGGGGACATTCAGTCTAAGTCCCTTTAGAGGAGCCAGAGTGCCCCTCAGTCCCCAAAATGTCCAGGGGAAGCACAGCACAGTCATGGTAACCCAGAAAGACTATTTCCAGCCATAGTGGTATGTTCAGTTGCATTTAGGATGTAAAAGGCAGGGTGGTATGGGAATATTTCCACCAGTAAAATAAAAAGAGAAAATAAATTTTGAATCAGAGAAACACTTTGTATTATTTGTATTATTTGGCTTTTGCTTGGCCATATTCGACATTGAAAGAGAAGGTGTTTAGATCTCTGTTTGAACTATTAGGAAATGCAGGAGTCACACAGCTAGTCCATGCTGGACCCCATAGCTGGGACCTCAGTCCAAAGACCACACTGCTGGCACCTCTCTCTCTCTCTCTCTCTCTCTCTCTCTCTATATAT
>NW_022437060.1:97456-154110 GCF_009761245.1 Sapajus apella
TATATATGTAATGTATATATATATAAAATATATATATTATGTAAAAATATATATTATATACATACATTATATATTATATATACATTATACATTATATATATACACATTATATATATAATATATATATATAAAATATATATAATGTTTAGTGGTCCTGGAGCTGCAGGAGTCCTCAGATCCTCAAGGAGCAAGGCCTGAATATCTCAGGAGATAAAACAGAAGGTGATGGTTATGTGTACAAGGCTGGGGATGGGATGGGCTGAAAGGAAGCCTTTAAGAGCAGCAACACCAGGGCGCAGGCTGGGAGGAGAAATCCTGTAAAATAAGCCAAGCAGCAGGGCCAATAGACGTATTAAACATCTGAGGCTCAGAGGTTAAGTGCATTATCGAAGAGGTGAGCAAGTTAATGTAGGCAATTGGCTTTTCTTCAGTTGCAGCACGCGGGCTGTGCAGCAGGATACACAGCACTGGATGAGGAGATGGAAGCTGAGTTACAGAGGTAGGTGAGGCTTCCCGGGCAGCCAGCTCCCCATCTTCTGCAGCCCCAGGGCCTCTGCTCCTTGCTCCCTCCTTGGGCACAAATGCTCTGCCCCTCTGCTGGGACTGGCACGGACCTGTGTCCTTGCACGCTCCATCTCTGCTGCTGAAATACCCACAGCCTCGAGTCGGGTGCATTTGTCCAAGCAAGCACGCCATCTGGAAGTAAGATCCTAGACGTTATGTTTTTTTGAGATGAAATTTTTAAAAGTCAATATACTAAATGGATTTTCACCTGTCAATTCCCCAAATTAGGACTTTAAAAAAATCAATGATTTCTAATCAGAGCTTATCATTTCTCCAAGGAAAGTGCATTTTGACACCAAGAGAAGGAAAACAATATCTCAGGATAAAGGACAATCAATTATGTTGACGAAATTGAATACATGTCTGATATTTTCTTTCTTTCCTCTTTCTCCTTTCTTGAAGGATCAGTGTGAAGTTTGCTGTGCGCCAGGGCAGCTAAGGGGGTTTCAAACTGTCCTGGATTCAAATCTGCCAGCCTTATAGAATTGGCCTATCTTTGGGCATAGAACTTAACCAGAGAACCAACAGGGTGTGTGTGCATGTGTTTGTGTGTGTGTGTAGACAGAGAGAGATTTTAAGGGATTGGCTCATGTGATTGCAGAGGCTTGGTAAATCTGAAATCTGCAGGTTAGGCCAGCAGGCTAGAAACCCAAAGAGGAGCTGCAGTTGAGTCTAAAGATAACTGCTGGCAGAATTCTTTCTCGCTTGGTCCCTCTGTGTTCATTTAAGTTCTTCGACTGATTAGACGTGGCCCATTTGCATGGTGGATGGCAATCTGCTTTCTCAAAGCCCATGGATTTCAATGCTAATTTCTCCCAAAACTCACCTTTACAGAAACATCCAGAATAATGTTTGACCACATATCTGGGCATGACGGCCAAGCCAAGTTGACACATAAAATTAACCATCACAGTGAGCCTCAGTTTTCTTGACTTATAAATGAAATAATAATTCCTTCTTAACCACAGTCTGGTTAAAATGACTTCACAAAATATCACATGAAGTCTGTCCCAGAAAGCCTGTCCTGGCTTCATTTTCTGTCCCTCTCCCAGGCTCCCTGCAGACAGTCACCGCTGGGCTCCAAGCCCCTGGGGGTGCAGCTCTGTCGTCCTCTCAGAGGCCTGGCTGGGCAGGACCTTAGCAAACTCTGTGGTGTGAATTTGCCATGACTCCTGTCCATGACGGTTGACCCATCTTCCCTGCCAGACAGCCCGGAGGGTGGACAATTTCCTGCTCATCTCTTCAGCCGGTGCCCAGCACAGACTCTGGCAGACAGTATGTGTGTGGGATGATTGAAGATCTGGGTGAATTGAGCGGATTTTAGGTGAGACTTAGGGACACCATCAACTGCTTTCCCAAGGCTCATTCTCCTTTTGTGGGACTCTGCTGCCTGCCCTCACAGAAGCAAGACATGTGCTCCAGGTCCTGAGCAATTGTGCTCACCTCTCTGGCCCTCTTCCCCGGATGCCATGGCTCCTTTCCGTCTCTTCCAAACACGAGGGTCTGTCCTGCTGGCCTCTGCAGCTCCCTCCCAAAACAAGAGTCCCCTCCAGGCCCTGCAGAGCCATCTGTCTGCCCTGAGTGCTCCACCTATGCAGGGCCTCTTGGAGGTGCTGGCTGCTTCATGTTGGGGAGTCTTCCTCCTGCTTCCTGGACTTGCCAGTGTCTCCTCCTCACACTCGCAGACCACCGCTTCCTGTTGGCCAATCACCCGGCATCCTGCTTCAGTGGAACTTCCCGTTTCTGACTGGCTTCTTTTTTAGGACCATAAACCTCACTGTCTTCCTTAAGAGTTTCCACCCACCCCTGCCCCGCATTTTCTCAGTCCTGGGCTTCCCCTGACCTCACTGGGAAGAGGGTGAGCAGATTGCATCACTTCTCTCAGTCGAACCCTAAACATCCCTGATGCTCACCAGCCTCTCTTCCTCCCCTGAGTTCTTGGAATAAGCAGCCCCTGTGTAGACGGTCCCACCCGGCTGAACCCTGGCTGCCTCACTCAGTGTGCTGTGATGAAAAAGAGAATATCTATGGATCAGACTGAGTGAGATCGAGTGAGTTCTCTGGGACTTGGGCAAATTTCTGCACCTCTTTGGATTCCAGAGTCCTTGTCTTCAATTTCTGTCATTCAGTGAAGTTGCTGCTGTGAATTTAAGATCTACTGGACATTCAAGTGTCTGGCAAAGAGAGGGTGCATGAGGAGAGATGGTTTCCACCACCTGTCATGCCACCCAAATCTTCAGTGACCCCCCGCCTTGTCCCTGCACCCTATTCTGCTTCCACTGGTATGGGAATGGATCATGGTGCCTGGTCTCCCACGCATTTGCCTCCTCTCCCATCACCACACACACACACACACACACACACACACACACATGCACACGCACATACACACAGGCACACACCCCCCCACACGCACACACCCACCCACCCACACGCACACACATGCACACACACACACACGTGCACACACACACACACACACACACACACACACTGCCCTTCCTATTTTTTTCTTGAGATGGAGTCTCGCTCTGTCACCCAGGCTGGAGTGCAGTGGCATGAACTCGGC
This sequence comes from Sapajus apella, assembly GCF_009761245.1. Classification (NCBI taxonomy): domain Eukaryota; kingdom Metazoa; phylum Chordata; class Mammalia; order Primates; family Cebidae; genus Sapajus; species Sapajus apella. Next base: position 100,590 of record NW_022437060.1, read on the forward strand.
TCACTGCAACCACCACCTCCCAGATTCAAGTGATTCTCCTGCTTCAGCCTCCTGAGTAGCTGGGATTACAGGCACCTGCTACCTAGCCTGGCTAATTTTTGTATTTTTAGAAAAGATGGGGTTTTGCCACATTGGCCAGGCTGGTCTCAAACTCTAGAACACAGATGTGAGCCACTAAGCCCGGCCTGACCTTCCTTCTTTTGCAGGCTAGGGCTGAGCTGATCAGGAGACAAGTCTTGGGTTGAGGTGGCAGGGTGAGTAGTAATGGTGGGCGTCATTCCCTTGGGCTGCATGCGTGGAAAGCAGAGGACTCAGGGCTGGGCTATCAGGGTTTTCATGGCCTGAGGGCAGCCCAGGGTGGCTCTGGGGCCTAAGACATTGGACTGGGCCTGTGGGAGCTGGCCCGGCTTCCTCTTCCCTCTGCCCCATCACCTGCTGTTGCTGCTGCTGCATCTTTTTGGGTTCTACTCTGAGAACGTTTTTGCAACTCCTGTTCCTGCTGCATGCGGAGGTGGCCTTGCTCCCTTTCCTGGGTAGAGGTCTCTCCTCTGGCGAGCTGTGGGGGCTTCTCCGGGTTCCTACCTCAAGCAGCCCCTCACTGTGCTGGCCTGGCTTCACCCTGTGAACCTCCCATCCTGGCATCGGGGCCTTTCCAGACCGGCTCTGTGAGCCCCTCCCCTCCAAGACGGCCCCTCTACCAGAGGTTCCCTCGTACATTGGCGACAGCTCCCCTGTGACATTGCAGCTCAGACCAGCTCAGTAGCCACTGGCCCACACCAGGCAGGGACTTCACTAAGGACCACCACACTCCACCCCCACTGCCTGCCCCTTTGTGTGCTCTTATTGAACTATTAAGACTACATTATGAAATCACTAATTACTGGAGTAGCAGAGAGAAAGCTTTGAACAAAGGGAAAAAAGGGAGCGGCCTGTGAAGTAGAGACAACTTGATTTTGGTTATGTGTTCAGCATTGGAAAGAAGACAGGGCGCAGCTAAGCCTTGACGGAGCACCAGTGGCTCACCAGGAGAGCTTCCCTTCTCCTCCTCTTTTTCCTTTATTTGCTGAAAAAACTTTTTTTTTTTTAATAGAATGTTCCATGTACTAGGTCTGGCTGATTGCATCTTTGTGGTATAATTTAACTTGTTAGTCTATCCTCCACATTTCTTAAAAACCAAGAGTCAGATCTGGAGTCTGTTTAGACCGGTTTCAATTTGGCAAGGACCCATGACAGGAGTTGCTTTGATTGGTGCAAATCTGTTGCCTGGCATCAGGAGCACGTGCTGAGGGGTCGTCCCTCTTTGGTGATGCTGAGGTGTGCCAGTTGGGGCCCTCCATTCACAAGCCTCATCTGGGGAGATTTTGATGGGCAACCAAGGTTAAGAACCCTGGTTGGGATCCACCCCCTCATTTTTCAGGTGAGCTGGAAGGCGTGTGACTGTCCCCAACCACACAGCAGTGCAGGAAGTCCCAGCCCCAGCCCCGCAGTGCAGGATGATCGGGTTCTGCCCATCAGGACATCTTGCAAGCAGTTTTCCAGGGCTCTCTCTGGGCTTCTCACATTTTCCCCTTACCAGGGATAGTGTCAGGGCATTTCCCTGTGACATTTATTGACCACTGGAGAAGAACCAGAGATCTCTCCTGACTGTCGTTTAACTTCAATGAATATCCTATGTCCAAGGCATGACAAAGGCTTGTGAAAGTCAGGGGTTTACAGGGCACTGGAGAGAAGTGTGAACTCCTCCTCTAGGCACCTTGCATGGGAGATTCAGTCTGTGGTGGGCCCTGGGTCCAGCTGACCCCATTACAGGCCGACGTAACCCTGGAGCCCAGAGGAGGCTGGTTCCTGGTGAATCAGCCAAGTGTCTGTCCACAAAGGGCCTCTGCTGTCTTGCTCAGTGAGGGTCCCAGGGCACCTGCGCTGGAGCTGGATGGGATGATTCTTACCTCTTGGCTTTGTCCATAGTACACACACTGCCTGAAATGCACCTCTGCCCACCAGCCCCCATGCAGGGTTCTGGCGTACTCCATGACTGCTCCCCTGCACTGCCTGTTCTGATCCCAGGCCGGGTCAGACCGTTCACTTCCCCACCTTCAGCACTGACCACGCGGCGCTACAATCTTAGCGGTGTACTGGTTAATACCGAGCAGAGCAATGGCATCTGTAGAAAATCAGCCCTGATCTGCAGCTTGTGCTGATACTGGCCCGTGGACACTCTCACCACGGTGATTTCAGGAGCTGGCCCTTTGTTCCAGGGAGTCTGTGGCTTGAGTGGGCAGTGAGCAGATTCTCCCCTGTTTCTGCCTTACCTTGGAGGCTTCTCTGCTGAGGTGAGTGCAGCCTCTTCTGTGGCTGAGTCATGCAGAGGGATGACAGGAGGCTTTGCCTGCATCCCCTCCCTGCTTCAATGGGCTTCTCATCCCTCTGGTTTTCATAGGGCAGATCTGGCACTTCTCCAGGGGGATGGGTATCTCCAAACCTTCCCTAGGGATTCTGCTTGGCTTTTCCTCCCTCACAGGGTCAATTTGGCCTCTGTCCCTTGAGACCCCCATCTCAGCCTTTGCAGGTGGCCCCTTTTGTACCTGGCATGATGGGAGCAGCATGTCACAGCAGGGTGAGAGGAGAGCTCTTTGAGCGTCAGACCTCATTCTCTTCAGCTCTGGTTTGCTGGTCCAGCTGGCCAGGGACACAGGTGAGGACTTGGGGTTACCATCCCCTCTCAGAATCCTGGGTCTCTGTCTGTCTCTGACCTCTGGCTCAACTGTAGCCTCTGCAGAGCTCCTAGGGCAACCAAGCTCTTGGGGCTTGACAATGAAGTCCCCTCTGCCCGCTGAGCTGTTTGGAAGCTCTGCCTTCTTTCCCAGCCTGCCCTGACTGAACCTGGGTTACTGCCTGGGTCCTTGCAGTTTCTTCAGCACCTTCACATGTGAGTTTCATGAGGTGTTGGGGGTATTGCATATTGAATTTGCGAGAAGCTCACCATAGAAACGGTAGAAGTGTAGCCTGCACCTCATGAGTCCTTGCTTTGTGCCAGCCTTGCCCTGTCTGCACCTTTCAGCCTCACAGCTGATGAACCTGATGTCATCATCGTGCCCACTTTATTTTCAGTATATTGAGGCACAGAGGTAAAGTGTATTACCTGAGGTCACACAGCCACTGAGCCATGGAGCTTGGAGTTGAGTCCTGGCAGACGGGTCTATAGCATCAATGCTGTGCCCCTCAGGCTGTGCCCTCCTGTCTGGCTGGGCATGACTCTTCTGAGTACAGTTTATAGTGTGTCTCACAGAGTGCTCTGGGACTCACACGGCTGTGGCTCTGTGCTGCTGCACAGACCGGGAACAGGAGCCCCAAAGATGTGGCTCCGATCAATGAGGAGGCACAGAGTGTAGACAGAACACCGAATCTACCCTGTAGTCTTGATGAGGAAGCTGGAGTAAGTTCTGTTTCCTAACGTGTTCTTTCTGTCTGCCTGAAGTCCCCTTGTGAAGGCCTGTGGCCAGAAACCCCGGATGTGAGTCGTTATGGTTGTCCATTTCTTGGTAAAGGGGGAATTCCAAGCTGTGAGGCGGTGATGGTGGAGAGGCAGCTCTCAGGTGGGCAGGACAGGGCCTGCAGAGGGTGCAAGTGCCTCCTAGAGCACCTGGCCCCGGAGGTAATTGACTGTGTGGGGCTGGCTCTAGCCTCCCTGCAGAGTGGGAGAGGGGCTTTGTGACTTACGTAATTGGTTCTCAGGTATGTCCTTGCACGAGTTGCAGTGTGGTGATCTGTCTACCATCATGTTAGTGCCTGGTTCTTACATCCCTTTCTGTAGAAATTATTTTATTTATTTATTTGATTTGATTGCGGTAAGAACACTTGAAGTGAGATCTACCTTAACCCGCTTTTCAGCACACAGTGTATAACTGCTGACCACAGGTACAAGGTTGCATGGAAGATCACTAAGAGCCCTTTATCTTGACTGACGGAAACTTTATGCCCCTCGATTAGTAACTCCCCATGTTTACCCTCCCCTCAGCCCCTGCCAACCATTATTCCATCCTTTGATGCTGTGAATTTGACTATTTTAGTACCTCATAAGTGAATCATGCAGTAATTTTTTTTGTGACTGGCTTATTTCAGTTAACACAATGTTCTCAAGGTTCATTCATATTGTTGCATATTGCAGAACATTCTCTCTTTTTTAAAGGCTGAACAGTATTCGATTGTATGCATATATCACATTTCTGTATCAATTTATTTGCCAATGGATATTTAGGTTGTTTCCACATCGTGGCTGCTGTGAATAGTGCTACGGTAAACATGACAGGGCATATGGCTTCGAGGTCCTGATTTCAGTGCTTCTGGGTAAACACGCAGAAGTGGGATTGCTGGGTCATACGGTAGCTCTATTTTTAATATTTTGAAAATCCTCCAAACTGTTTTTCATAGTGTCTGCACCATTTTGCATTTCCACGTTTATTCAAGGGTTCCAATTTCTCCACATTCTTGCCAACGCTTGTCTTTTTTTGTTTTTTTGTAATAACTGACACGGTTTGGATGTGTGTCCCACCAAATCTCATGTGAAATTATAATCCCTAATGTTGGAGGTGGGGCCTGGTAGAAGGTGACTGGATCATGTGGGTGGATTTCTCAAGAATGGTTTAGCAGTACCCCGTTGGTATTATCCTCATGATTATGAGTTTTTATAAGATCTGGTCATTTAAAAGTGTGTAGCACCGGCCCCCTCCAGCTCTCTCTCTTTCTCCTACTCCAGACATGTGATGTGAGCCTTTTCCCTTCACCTTCTACCATGATTGTAAGTTTCATGAGTCATTGCAGAAGCTCAGCAGATGCCATTATCCTACTTCCTGTGTAGCCTGCAGAACCATAAGTCAATGAAATCTCTTTTCTTTTTTTTGGGATGGGGTCTTGCTCTGTTGCCCAGGCTGCAGTGCTGTGGCATGATCTCAGCTCATTGTAACTTCTGCCTTCTGGGTTCAAGCATTCTCCTGCCTCAGCCTCCTGAGTAGCTGGATTACAAGCATGTGCTACCATGCCTGGGTAATTTTTGCATTTTTAGTAGAATTTTTGCATTTTTAGTAGAGATGAGGTTTCTCCATGTTGGCCAGGCTGGTCTCAAACCCCTGACCTCATGATCCACTCGCCTTGGCCTCCTGAAGTGTTGAGATTATAGGGATGAGCCACCGCACCTGGCCAAACCTCTTTTCTTTGTAAATTACCAAGTCTCAGGCATATTTTGCTAGCATTACAATAATACCCTAATACAATAACCCTCCTAACAGGTGTGAGGCAGTATCTTATTGCAAATTTAATTTGATTTCCCTAATGATTGGAGATGTAGAACATTTTTTATACCTTTTGGCAATTTGTCTTTGGAGAAATATCTGCTCAAGTTATTTGCGTACTTTAAAATCAGGTTATTAGCTTTTTACTGTTGAGTGGTAGGAGATTCTCATATGTTTTGAATATTAATTCTCTAAGTCAGAGGTTAAGTTCCCAACTTACAATGGTTTGACTTACAATTTTTCAACTCTGTAAGGGGTTTATTGAGACATAACTCCATCGTAGGTCAAGGAGCATCTGTATATGATTTGCAAATATTTTCTCTCATTTCATAGGTTGTCTCTTTGTAGATGGTTTGCTTTGCTGTGCAGAAGCTTTTCACTTTGATGTCGTCCCACTCGTTTTGGTTTTTGTTGGCTTTGGTTTGGCATCATATCCATGAAATTGTTGCCAAAACCAGTGTTGTGAAGCTTTTCCCCTACATTTTCTTCTGGGAGGATTCGAGGTTCTCACCTTACATTTAAGTCATTAATCCATTTGAGTTGATTTTTGTGTGTGTGTGATGTAAGGTAATAGTCCTGTTTCATTCTTTTGCCTATGGATATCCAGTTTTCCAAACATTATTTGTCAATGAGACTACCCTTTCTTCATGGTGTATTCTTGGCATCCTCGTCAAAGATCAGTTGACCATACTCAGCGGTTTATTTCTGAGCTCTCTAGCCAGCTACATTGGCCTATATGGCTGTGTTTATGTCAGCAATATAATGTTTTAACTAATGTAGTTCTGTAATTTGTTTTGAAATCAGAATGTGTAATGGCTCCAACTTTGGTCTTTTTTTTCTTTAAGACTGATTTGGCTATTCATGGTTTTTTATTTCATATTAATTTTGAAATTTTTTTTTCTATTTCTGTAACCAATACCAATGGGATTTTGTCAGGGATTGATTCAAATCTGTAGATCACATTGAGTATTTGGACATTTTAATGATATTAGGTCTTCCGATACATGAACATAAGCTATCTTTCCATTTTTTGTATCTTTTTCATTTCTGTTGCCAATATTTTGTAGTTTTCAGTATTCAGGTCTTTCTCTTCTTTAGTTAAGTTAATCCCTAGGTATTTTATTCATTTTAGCGCTATTATAAATAAACTTCTTTTCCTAATTTTCATTCCAAATAGTTCATTATTGGCCACTCAGGAGGCCTGGGGTTTGGATGGTTTCTGCTGAGGTTAGGCTCCAAGCATTTGCATGACAAGCATGGGAAGGGAAGATGGACAGATTTTATTTTACAGTGATCTTTTCATTGGGATACAATCAAAAGATTCTTCACCCCAGGTCTACAGAACATACATTTTTCTCAGTATCATATTACACCTCTCCTGAAAGTGACTACATAATTGGAAGTAAATTACTCTTCAGTATTTGCATAGCATCTCACAGACTTAAATGAAATATTGGTTGGCTGTTTGTTTGTTATTTTCTTCCCTTATTCCTTCCTGTCTCTGTTGTTAAGTACAATTATTGGCATAAAAGAGGTTTTTAATACCTTTTTAAGATTGCATTCCAGCCTGGGCAATAGAGCAAGAATTCTGTTCTCTTTCCCCCTTTTCTTTCTCCTTCTTTCTTTCTTTCAACAAACAAATAAAAATAAATAAATAAATAAATAAAAAAAACAACAATTCAAGATGCTTTGGATTGAAAGCAAAGAAGACCAAAGTAAAACAGCTATAAGAACAAGGACATGTATAACATACCATAGCGAAAGCACAGGCGTGGGTGGTCCCAGAGTTGATGTGGTGGCTCCAGAGGTCCTCAGGAACCCCACTGGTTTTTCATCTTTCCCGTCTGTCACTGCCGTCTGCTGTGACACCATTCTCAGTGGTTGCAGGGACTGCGGCCTTTCCGTGCAGCCGAAAAAGAAAATTCTCCTACTCAGACATACCTTATCAGTAGGGAAAAATCTCTTCCTTGAAGCCCATGGCAGAATTCCTATCAGTGCTATTTGCCAGGACTGAACCTGTGCCCCAAATTCTGCAGGCAGTGCGGGCTGGCAAGGGCTGCTCTTCTCGGCCTCAGGGTAGAGGGTGGGCTGTGAACCAGACACATGGGTGGGAGGGGCTTCTGGATAAGCCCATGGTGGGTGCTGCATCCCACACACCATAGAAATCCCTGAGGGGTTGTTTCTGTTGTCTCTCTGTTGGGATTCACAATGAAATTATGATGATGACTGTGGAGTGCTGTTTTTATAGGAGCATGGATGTTGAGGCATCTGCATCCTGTTTCACAGCCAGGCTCAGGGAACGGCTGATCTTTCCTTTTTGCCTCATTTGCTGTCCCATTTTGCATGGCTTCGCTTATCCCGCCTGCTCTCCACACACAGAGTCCCCCTTTGTCCCTGAGCCTCTAGGGCCCCAAAACATTATTGGGCTGAACAGAAAGCCAAGGCACCCCATCCTAATGTCCAGGCCTGGTCCTCCACTCCTGGGCAGATGGCCTCTCACATCACTATGGACTACACCTCTCTTTGTCTTAATCTCTACTTTTTTAGAAGAGGATTTAGGCTTTACCTGCATAACCAGAGGTTGACTGAAGCATTGGCCTCTGCTTGGAGGGACTCAGTAGCCAAAGGCCAACTGAACACAGTAGACCGCAGTTTTCCATAGTTCATGGGGAGTCTTGCAGCTGCGGGGGATTTTGGAGACAGTATGCAAACAGCTCATTTACTCATGAAGACACTGAAGGTCAGAGGGAGAAGACACTGCAGCTTCAGTTTCTCTATCCAGAAAGTGCTGCTGGCCCAGAATGACTGGAACCCGGGAGGGTGGCCGTGACATTCTCTTACCTATGACTTGGCCTCCAGGCTTCCCTGGGCTGTGTGACTGAGCCTGGTGGGACCCCCTCAGCTCAAGTCACTGCAGAGTATTCATGGGGCAGGTGGCAGAGGACAAGACAAAAGGCCAGCACTGATAGAGATGCAACAGCTGGAATGTGCTGCCGTCCCTTGGACATTGCCCTTGGGAGGGACGGCTAGAGTCTCTCCCTGCAGGGAGCTGTGGATGGAGTCTGGAGCGTGCCAGCTTCCAGCATGCCGAAGGAAAAGGTGGAGGCTGCCGCTCTGCAACACAGTAGACCCAGCCAGGGAGTTCAGAATGCATCCTGGTGCTCCTTGGTGACACTGAGGTACTTCGCAGTCTGTTATGGGTGGGTGAGGCTCTGCAGATGAAGGGTGATGACCAGTAGGTCATCCCAGGACATGCTGTCTTTCAGCTTCCTTTTTGGCTTTTCCACGCTCCCTCAGAGCGCTGCTTCCTGATCACGTGTGTCTTCAGGCTCACCCTGGTACTGATTTCCCCTAAATGGACATGCTGAGGCCGACCTCTAGAGTTCCTGATTCAGGCGTCTGAGGCGGGGACTGGCTGTGACAGTGCTGAAATTTTCCCTGGTGAGTCAGATGCATGAGACCATGATCCTCAAACCTTGTTTCCTCTGCACAAGATTCAGCAGCTGGGAGTCAGGGCTGATTGGTCTGGGTGCTGGATGAGAGCCTGGATGTGGCAACTCTCTCCTTCATCCTCGCACCTCTAGCCAGCTCTCCCACTTCCCTCAAAGTCCCACAGGAGCCTGTTCCATTCACCTTGAGCACACTCTCTCCATGTCTGCCACCTCCCCTTCGCTTATGACATTCTTTCAGCTTAGAATGCCTGGCGCTTTTCCTCCTGCAGGAAGCCTTCCCTGCTAGTCCCATCCCAACCCTCCGACTTTCTACTTCACCCAAGGACTGTACCTGGATGCACGTTTGCTGCATCCTACTTCACAGCTTCAAGCGAGGCGACTCTTGCCTCTCATAGATCCTGTGTCCTGAAACACTCAGCCAAGTGTTCTATTGACTGAGCAAATGGTGTAAGAAAAAAATGAATGCCCATATGAATGAGCGAGTGTCAGCTGAAAGAACAGATGAGTAAATGAATGAACAAATAAAGAACTGCAGACCTCATTGCATGCCTGCGCCCCTCCAAAAATAGCACAAACCCAGTCACTCTCTCTCATCTTCCTTCCTGAACCTCTTCCCTCTTTAGAAGGTCGTTAAGATTGGGGATGACCTTCCTTTGATTTGACTTGATCTGCTGAGCTCTTATCGACTGAGTTGCAGGCAGCTGCAAACAGGCCCGTTTGGGTCCCTGGCTCAGCAGAAGGCCCCTGGACTTGTTCTGCTCTCAGAGCCCTCAGGGTGACATGCACAGGCCCGAGATTCCACAGCCAGATTATCAACGGCCTCTGCCTGCTTTTTCTGGCTGGCTGTTGCCAGGGCCGCCGAGCTATTTATACTCTGCCATCAGCTGCCTTGGAACAATGTGAGGTAAGCAGATTGATCCCTCAGCTGACTTTCCTGTGAGCTGGTGGTGGGGGGATGCCTGGGAGGAGCGGGGGTGAAGGAGTTTGTGGGGCCGGTGCCTGGATCTGTCTATAGGGGATTTGTCCAACTCCTCACTCTCAGAGTCACAGGTTTTCCACACCTAAATCATGTGTCCCTTGACCAACGTGTTTGCATCATTTCAAGTGTCCTAACAGATGGGATGATTGCCAAGGGCCTTGGGATTCGGGTACTTCTGGATTACCCCAGTTGGATAGTGACTTAGGTGAGAACCTGCAAGGAAGACTCTAAAGCTCTCTCAGCTCAGTAATCTGGGGGTAGATGCAAATGGTCCCAATGTGATGCCACCATCTCGGCCACCCCATGTCTATCCATCCCCACTGCCACCTCTGCTGCCTCCAAACAAGTGGTGTAAGAAAAACAAATGGCCATATGAATGAGTGAGTGTCAGCTGAAAAAACAAGTGAGTAAATGAATGAACAAATAAACAAGTAACCACCATGGCCACTATCGTTACCCCATGCCAACCTGAAAACCACCACCACTGTCATTAGTACCCCATCCCAACTCCAAGATTGGCAGACCACCACCCTACCATCGACAACAGGAGCACCGGCCCAAATACTGAGGCTGGCCATCACATCACCCTCCACAGCACCCACCCCAGCTCCACGAGTCCTGTACCACCCCTCCGCATTCCCCTTTCCCTGGTCACCTCTGCAGGCTGCACTGTGCCCTATCACTCACTGTGTCTGAAGAGCCGGGCTGCCGATTTCCTGCACCACACACATCCTTGGGCTCCATTTTTCTTTCTAAACTGCCTTTGGGGTGTATTTAAGGCCCCTCTCATTTGTGTGGTGAGGTTGGGGGTGGTTGAAGAGGTAGATAGGTTGATGACAACCCTGGAAGGGCTCATTGGCCCCAGACGGTGGGGTACCTTGAAGTCTGCAGGCATCAGTGTGAATTGGATCTTGAAGTTACCATTTTGAGTTAGGAGAGGTTTCTGAGCAGAAAGTTACATGAAGAATCCAAAGAATCACAGGATCAGGGGTCATTCAGACAAAGAACGCCTATTAGACACCCATGAAGGAGTAACATGGCAATGTGAGGGAGTGGGCTGGGAAGAGGAGAGCAGGTGCGATGACCAGAGCAGACTTCTGAGAGGCTGGCATCTGGTTAAGAAGGAGCCAGGCATTTGAAGATCAGGGAGAAGTGTTCGGGAGAGAGGAGTCGGCAGGCAGAAATGCCCCGAAGTGGAAAGAGCTTGACTGATTTGAGGAATAGAGAAGAACTAGTGTGCTGGCGCCTCTGACACCTGGGAGCCAGGGTTTCCTTATTTACCACAAGATGAAATAATACACCCTGCACATGGTTATTATAAGAATTAAATGAGATAATGGGAACTAAGCCCATGCCGGCATCTACAACACATATTTTATATACACTAAGCACTAAATGAAGAGCTATGATTATACTTTGCCTTTAAAAGCCTCCTCCACCTACTCCCGACAGCCAGTGGAATGTATCTGGGCTGGACAAGGGGACATGGTGACTTTTATGAAGTGGTTGACTGGGAATGGAGAGGCACAGGATGGCAGATGAAAAGTGGGTTAGTAAATTGAATGTTTTATTAGAAACTGTGAGCATTCCTGATGAGGCAGGCAGGCCAGCACTGATAGGTAAATAAGATATGTGAATTTTTATTCACATCCTACCAGGTCCTACTGATGAAAATGTACCTTTTGAATATTAACTCCTTCCTGGAAGATGATGTTTCTACTTCTTGGAGATTTTTGTTTCCCCACAAGCATGGGGAGTTTGACATTCCTGGCCACAGACCTTCAAGAGACACAAAGCAAGATCCCTGAATCTCATAACAGTCTCGTGTGTTAATTTTCCATATACAGATGCTATATTTGAATGTTTGCATCTCCTCCAAAATTCATGCTGAAACTTAATCCTTAATGCAGCAGTATTAAGAAATGAGACCTCTAGAAAATGATTAGGTCATGATGCCTGTTGGAATTCATCACCGATCAAAGGGCTGCGGGAACTAGGTAGGTCTCCTTGTGCCCTTACACCTTTTCTGCCATGTGAGGACACAGTGCTCCTCTCCTCTGGAGGTCACGCAGCACCATCATGGAAGCGAAGCTGGGCCCTCACCTCAGCAGACACCACACCTGCCAGGGTCTTGATGTTGTACTTCCCAGCCTTAAGAAACATGAGAAAGAAATGTCTGTTCCTTATAAATTACTCATTCTCAGATATTTGTTATAACAACAGAAACAAAGCCAAGACAGTAGAATATAAATCCCAGAGCGAACCTTCTGCGTGTGAATAGCACAACCTGCCTGTCGTAGCCACTGGTCTTGAGTTTTGATTACTGGGCTCAGGGTAATTACTATTTGAGAGCAGCTCCTGCAGAATCACACACCCAGAAGGGCCACCCAGCTTCACCCTGAGTGAACTGGGCACCATGTACGAGCTGACAGTCATTCGTTTGGAACGGCATCTTCAGCCGTATTATTTTGGGACAGATTTTGTTTTCTTGTAAATCATGCAGGAGCACTCTTTTCTCCCACAAAGTAACACACTCTCTCCCAAACTTGTCAAAGTTGCGTGACCCTCCTGATCCAGCTCTTTATCGCTCGTAAAGGAACAGTGCTGAGACAGTGAGGAATGGCAGCTGACATGTGGCTTCAGGTAGGCTAAGGGATGGGGTTTAGGGAGAACTGGAATCAACAGGAGAATGTGCCCAGCCTGAAGCAGGCGCTGTCACGTGCTTCCAGCATATTGTTGCAGCAGAGGAAAATACCTACTGTTTCCGGCTTCTCTAATTTTTTAAGAGAATCCAGAAATCCAGATATTTATGGGATGTCTTCCAATTTTTAAGTGTGGGCAGGTAATCCAATGTTTCTAAAAACCCTATGCAGGGGTGCACTGCGAGATCGAAAGCCTACATAGCTGTGGGTGGGAGGTGGAGCTCTGTTTTAGAGGATCAGTGCAGGAGGCTGCCAATTTCCTTCCCCTGGTTTTTTCAGGTGGTATTCATGGGGACAGAGCATATGATACCTGCATCTGTGACCAGGTAATACTGGTCCTCTGCAGGATTTCATTTTAAAAATGGTGTTTTCTCCACTGTGTACGTGGAGGTCAACATGCCTGCCCAGAGCTTTCAACTGAGTTTCCTGACATCACCTTGCATCCCACCAGCATGGGAGGACTGAAGCATATGTTCTCTGGACTCAATTTGAAAAATCCCACTGAAGGGCCCTGAGTCAGCCCAACTTGAGTCAAATGCCCTCTTTGGAAGGAATCAACTGTAAATGGGGTGGGGTGTGAAGGGCTGTGATTGGCTGAGCTTGGGTCAGACACTTCCCCCTGGACTGATCAGCCGTGGCTGGAGTGCATGTCTTGGTGAACCAGGAGGGTCCTATGTAAATCACAGAGGAGCAGTGGGAGGGGCATGTCCTTGAAGAAGGAAAATGAGATATCCCCAGTAGAGAGAAACAGAGGTACCCTGTATGTTATGGACTGGATGCATTCCCCCAATTCATGCCTTGAAGCCCTAACCCCCAATGCAATGGTATTAGGAAGAGATGGGGCTCTTTGGGGGGTGATTGGGTTTAGATGAGGCCATGAGGGGCCCTCATGATGGAATTGATGCCCTTATAGGAAGAGACCAGAGAGCTCTCTCTCTCTCTCCCTTAATCTCTCTCTTCCTCTACCATGTGAGGGCACAGCAAGGAGGCAGCTGTCTGCAAACCAGGAAGAGAGCTTTCACCAGAGGCTAGATCTGGGACTTTGAGCCTCCAGAGCTGTGAGAATAAATGTCTGTTGTGGAAGCCACCCAGTTTGTGGCATTTTATTGTGGCAGCCTGAGTTGACTAAGACACTGCCGCAGGCAAACTAGACACTTGTCAGGAAAATCGTCCCTGTTATCTCCCTGAACATGACCTAATTGCTGGAGACATCCTTGCTAATACCATGCCCTGACATTTAACAGTTCTGTCACCTTGGGTAAGTTTTTCTTTGTCTTGTTTACTCCCTGAGTCTCAGAGCTTTAATTTCTCTAGTGAGGGTAATTATAATGATCTCCTGGTGCTGTGTGAGGATTAAATGAGATAATGCTTCCTAAATGCCTAGGATAGCCCTTAGCACATTAAATAATAGCTGTTGTTTCTGTGACTCTTACTACCGTCATGACTTTTGTTGGACACTTTTTTGCTGATGCTGGAGAGCTGGGGTTTGGTTTTCACACATGGCAGCAAGGACCATAGGACTCTACTTCACTTGTTGCTTTGCCTCATTTGCTAACTTAGTGCTACTTTGGCATAAACATGATGCCAGTCACTATGCTGATGGTCCCTTGGCACTCTGGGAAGATGGACAGCAGGATCAGAGGCTTCAGGTAGCTTGGGCTTCATGGGATCACCATTGACAGTGAAATGGTGTTTTGATTGATGAGTCTCAGGGGAAGCCATGTCCACCTGCACTGCTAGAGCAAAGCTCAGGTGTTGATTCAACCCTGGTTGCTGCGGCCAGTGTGGATGACAAGTGGGAGGAGACAATGTTTCTTGGGCAAGCATCAGGACCCTCCCCTGAATCCCTGACCCTGGGTCTTGTGCTCTGGCCTGCTGGTGTCCCAGGGCTCTCACAGACAAGGCAGAGCTGATGGAGGTGGTGTGTGCAGGTGCCTTGTTCTCAGGGTGTCCACGAAGGAATTGGGAGCAGGCTGAGGTCGACCTGGGGAGGGTGCTGTTATTTGGCTTGAACCTCAAAGAGTAAGTAGGACAGAGGAAGCAAATGAGTAGTGAAGAGCCTGAGGCAGGGGCGTGAAGTGAGGAAAAGCCTGGAGCAAAATGTGGGTCAGAACCTCAGAGACAGGGAGTCTACAAGAGAGACCCAGGCACCAGGTCAGCCTGGCTCTTGAAGCCTGTGGTTGTTTGAGTTTAATATGAAGCTGTTGTTTCTCAGCCCCAGCTCCACCCTTTTACAACTCATTCTGCAATGCTGAGCTTAAGACTGCAAACCAGATTTCTGCCTTGCCAGCTTTTCTTTGGTTCCTTCAATCGGGGGCTGTAGGGAGCCCCTGAACCTCTGTGAGGCAAGCGTGGGAATGGATCCTCCCAGTTTCCTGTGGCATGGGAATGGATCCTCCTTTTTTCCTGTGGCCTTCCTGTCTCATTCCTATTCCTGGGAGAATCACTCAGCCCTGGTTCTTGCTCACAGTAGCGACAGTTCCTTTCCATTGCAGCCTCTGAACTGTTCCCCCTAGATGGACCAGCACTGCCCCAGCAGTGCCTCTTCCTGAGTCCTGGGCCCCAGATCCTCCTGGGCACAGAGACACCAGCACCAGTAGCAGAGATGAGAAAGTTCACAGAAGGATTAAGACCAGTAGAAAACATATTTTCTTTATTTCCTCAGAAGTCCGGGTTTTCTCATAGAAGTTCAATCTAGCTCTGTCACAAATTAGGTTGAATGGACGTGCCGCTCTATTTTTCGGCTCCCTCCTCATTTCCATTGGTCTTTTCTCCCCTTCTGCACCAATACCTCATTGCCTAATTACTCGAGACGTGTAATAATTCTTGGTCTTTGACAGGGCAAGTCCTCCAGCCTAAGCCTGTGTCTTCAGGACCATCTTGGCTGTTCTTACTCTTTGTTCCTCTTTGTCAGTATCAGAAGCAGCAGATCAAGCTACACAACCACAACCATAACACGACAAAAACAAAACATCCAACCACTTTTGTGTTTTGATTGAAATGCACTGAAGACATAGCGGATATTCTTTAATGTTTTTAAATCAAGTTTATAGTTTTGTCTAAGGTCAGCTACATCTTTTGTTAAATTTACTCTTGTGGACTTTATAAGCTGGAGACAATTTTAAGTGATACTTTAAAAAATGACATTTTAAAATGTTGTTAGTGTAGAGGAATGCAATTTTAAAAAGTGATCTCTACTAATAATCTAATTAATAAGAGGGTAATGCTAAATTCTCTTATTCATTCAATAATTCACCTGTAGATTCTCTGGGTTTTCTACATGGATTATTATCATATTATCTGCAAGTACTGACTGTTTGGCTATTCTTGCCTGATCTTCATAACAATTTTTTCCTTGCCTTTCTTTGCCAGCTGAGACCCACAATATGGTGCCCAATGGAAGTGGTGATAGTGGGCCCTTTACCGCCCCTAACCTTAAGGAAATGCTTTTAACATGCCACTCTTCTATGTGATGTTTGCATTACTGCGTTGAGAAACTTTCTATTTCTAGCTAGCTAAGAATTTTTATAGTGAAAGTAAAGTTGTATCAAATGCTTTTTCTTCAACTAATAGGTACTCTTATGATCTTTCCCTTTGAACTGCGAATGTATGACTTTCATTCATTGATTTTAAAAAAAGTTAAATCTACCTTACATTGCCAGAAGAAAAATTTGCTAGTACATTTTAAGATTTTCTTACATCTAGGTTCATGAAAGACAGATTCCTTATAATTTTATTTTCTTACACTGTTGTGGTTGGATTTTGGTATCCAGGGTATGCCAGCCTCATAAAATGATCCCATTGTCTATTTATTTTCTGGAGGATTCCCAGGACATTTAGAATTGTTCATGTCTTGGGTATTTGGTATAGCTCTCTGTGGAACTCAGACCTGGTGCTCTCTCTGTGGGAAGAGATCTCTCTAGCTACTGCTCCATTAAGTGGTTATAGGACCATTCAGAATTTTTTTGTTTTTTAGTTTTCCTCAGCGTTGGTAAGTTATATTTTTAATGAATTTGCACATATTATCTAAGTTTTCAAGTTTATTGGTATAATGTTGCTGTTCTTGTATTGCCTTCTTAGTAGCTGCAGAATTTGAAGCTATGTTTTCTCTTTTACTCCTAAATTATTTATTCATGCCTTCTCTCATGTTTTTCTTGATTACGTTTTAAAATTGGCCATTTCGAAGAACCAATTTTAGCCTTTTTGGTCTATTGTATGTGCTTTTTTTTCATTAATTTTTGCTTTCCTCTTTAGTATACTCTCCTTTCCATTTTCTTTAGGTTTATTCTATTGTTTTTCTTAGGGTGTTTAGTTCATTAAACTGTAGCCTTTCTTGTTCCTACTATTAACATTTAAGGATATAAATTTCCATCTATTATGATAACTTCAAAAAGTTCATGGAAAATGTAATTAAAACATAAAAATTAAAAATATAAACTTTATTTGTCAACATAAGCACTATCAAGTTCAAGACAATTTTGTAAGCAATGAAGCCAACCAGTTAGCCCGTCCCTAAGGAACTGAGGGTCCTGGGAATTTAACTTTGTCAATGCAGGTTTTTTACATTATTAGCTGAAGAAAAATTGGTGCGCTTTATAGACTTTTTAAGATTAGAAAGCAAAAAGAAGTCAGAAGGAACACAATCAGGATGGAAGGTAGCTGCCTCATAATATCCCATAAAAACTCTGAGAAATTGCCCTTGTTTGATGAGAGGAATGAGCAGGGTCATTGCAGTGGTGGGGAAGGACTCCCTGGTGAAGCTTCCCCAGGCAATTTTTATTATTATTATTTTTTTGCTAAAGCAGAAACTGCTACCTTTCTCAACATACTCTCCTAATAAGCAGATGTTATTGTTCTTTGGTTCTCCAGAAACTCAACAGCAAAATGCCTTGAGCATCTCAAAAAGTTGTTGCCACGCCCTCTGCTCTTGACCCATGCGCTTTTGCTCTGACTGGACCCTTCCACCTCTTGGTAGCCATTGCTTTGATTGTGCATTGTCTTCAGATGGAGCCATGTTTTATCTCCCATTGTGATTCTTTGAAGGAATATTTCAGGATCTTGATCTCACTTGTTTAAAATTTCCATTGGGAGATCTGTCCTTTCTGCAGCAAATCTGGGCGCAGTGGCTTGGGTACCCAACAAGTGGAAAGTTTGTTCAACTTTAATTTCTTAGTCAGAGTTTTGTAAGTGGAACCATTTGAGATGCCTATGGTGTTGGCTTTTGTTTCTGCTGCTAATCAATAGTCCTTTTTGATTAGGGAGTGAACAAGATTAATTTTTTTTCCCACAAGTTGATGTGGATGGTCAGCCACTGTGGGCTTCATCTCCAACATCTTCTTGTCTTTTCTTAAAAGAAGTTATCCATTTGGAAACTGCTGATTTTTGTGGGGTGTTGGAGGCATTGTTTCCATAGACTTTTCATAAGGCACCAATTATTTCATTCTTCTTCCATGTAAGCTTCACTACAAATTTGCTGCTTGTTTTTGCTTCAATTTTAGCAGAATTCCTGTTGCTTTGATAAGGGCCCTTTTCATAATGATGTCTTATCCTTCTTAATTCCTTAAACTGGATCCTAACAGGCATATTTTAACAAGTTAGTATGAGTTTATTTGGGTGCAAAAAAGTTTGAAATCCATGCTTAGTTTTTTTATAATATACATTTTCTATGAACATTTTGAAGACCCTTTGATTTTTTAATCAAATTAGCATTTTATTTCATTTTCATATGCAGTCTTTTAAACATTTACTAATTTCCATTATTATTATTCCATTATTATTCCATTATTATTTCTTTGACTCGTGTTATTCTGAAGTATGTCGTTGAATTCATACTTATGTGTGTGTGTGTTGTCTTTATGTTATTGATTTTTAACTTAATTTCATCATGGCCAGAGAATAGGGTTTATAAGATACCAAGATACCAATCCTTTGACAGTAGTTGAGACTTTTTTTTTTTTTTGGCCTTAGTATGTTAACAAGTTTTGTAAATATTCTTTCTGGTTTTTTTTTTTTTTTTTTTCGACAAATTCTTTCTCTTTTGCCCAGGCCAGAGTGCAGTGGCATGATCTTGGCTCCCTGTTTCAAGCAATTCTCCTGCCTCAGCCTCCTAAGTAGCTGGGACTACAGGCACACATCACCATGGCTGGCTAATTTTTATATTTTTTTTAGTAGAGATGGGGTTTTTACCACATTGCCCAGGCTAGTCTTGAACTGCTGACCTCGTGATCCACCTGCTTTGGCCTCTCAAACTGCTGGGATTACAGGTATGAGCCATTGTGCCCAGTCCAATTTTGGTAAATATTCTATATAGACTTTGAAGAGAATGTGTATTTCTTTACTGTTGGATGCTATGGATATTAATTAGTATCTATTTATCTGTTTGTTGTTATCTTCCATCTTCTGTCATCTCTACCTACCTTCTATCCACTTACCTACCTACCTTCCTTCTTGATCTCCATTATATCAAGACTGGTGTATTTTTTCAAATGTTACGTGTCTCCTTTCTTCTCTCTCTCCCTTCCTTCTTTCTTCCCTCCCTCTTTGAAAGAAGCTGTGTCAATATATCCTGAAATAATGGTGGATTTGTCTCTTTCTCTGTGAATTTCCTGCCAACGTTTGCTTTATATGTTTCAAAATTGTATTTCTAGATGCATACAAGTTTGTAACTTTTATATTAGCTTTGAGGAGTTGATATTCACACTTTATTTTTTTTACTTTTATCCTTTCTGTATTGATAAGTTTTAGAACTATTTCTTATCAATAGCATGTTTCACTTTCCTATTATGACAATGATAGTCTTCTCTTTTAAGTGGAAAATTTAATAGATTGCCATTAATTATATTTCTAATATAATTGATTGATTTCTAATAACTCTAATAACTCACTTTGTACTTTCTGTCCAATCTTTTCTATATTTGTTTCTCTTGCTTTCTTTTGAATTGATTAGAAATTTTTATCTTATCCATTTTTTGGGGCTCTCGTTTAGAATTTATATATATTCTTCTTATTATTTATTTAACAAGTTTATTTAACTTATCAAAGTCAAAATTTAATAAATTATAATTTCCCAAACAATACAGGACCCAAGAACATGCTAATTTTAACTGCCCAGTGTTTCAGTTTTACCATATTTCTAAACTTATTGGCTATAATAATAATTACTATTTTTATAAAATCAGTATTTGTTTAGATTTACTTATATTTTGTCATCATGTTCTTGACAAATAGGAATTCTAGGGTGACAATTTTCTCTACTTTCTCCTTGAAAGTATTATGTCAGTTTTTGTGGCTTCCTTTGTTGCTGTTGAGAAGACATTTGCCAAAATACTGTTGACAAGTTAAAATTTAGCATATATTTTCTTTCACGTTACTGTTAACACATTCTTATTCTCATCACTATTTAGCACTTTCAGTATGATATATTTAAGTGTGAATTCTTTGTGTTTATCCTATTTGGGTCTTCAGGATTTCTGTATTCTGAAAATTGGTGTCTTTAATTAATCCTGGGAAGTTCTCAGTTATCATTACCTCACACCATTTCTTTCTTCCCCTTCTGGAAATCTGGTTAGATGTAGTCCAGCTCTCCTTACTGAGTCCTCCACGTATCTTTCATGCACATCTCAAGTATGGACTTAGTTTTGCTCAACAATCTTGGTGCTCATGGGGCCCATTTGCTACGAGAGTCTGGTTTTCTAACTCTGGGTCTCCCTTGCCAGGCAAATACTTTTACTTCCTGAGTCAGCAAGCTAGTGCCTTTCTGCATCTTTGTTTCTCCTCTGAGTCCACAGAAACATCCTTCTTGAATTGAGGCTACTTTCCCTCTTTTGTGCTTTATCTCTTATAACCGTATATTTAGAACAGAAGTGATGCATCTGAAGAGGAAGTTTACTTGTGCTAACTTGATGGAAAACATTACCTCTGAAAGTATATAAAAAGTGATAATAATGACATTAAACACAAATTAAATGAGCTTTCCTTTGCTGCATGATCATTTCTTTTAGTTTTGCTTTGTCATGTAATCTGATAAAGGAGTGTGGGCTCATGTGCTGTGAGTGTTTACATGTTTGTGGGCCTTTATGTCTTATAGGTGAATGTTAAGGGATTGTAAGGTGAGATACCCAGGGAGCATATTTGCATGCTCTTCACTTCCTTTCTAGAGATAATGGGTTCTTCTGAATTAGGGATTTTGAAAAATGGCAGGAATTTCCATCATTCTGGCCTGTGGTGAAGGCAGATTCCCTCTAGTCCATCTCATGACACGAAAAGTTTCTGAATTCCAAGTCTGATGATGCCACTCCCTGCTGAGAATCCTCCTGGGCATCCTACTGATTACAGAGGTAAGTAGAGACTTCATAGCTGGACCCGCAAGGCTGTCAGTGAGCATCTTCCTGTTTCCTTCCCTAGCCTGGCCTCCTGCCACCTTCCCTGCTCCACCTATACGCTCCAGCTACTCATAGCACTTTGGACATGTCCCGGCCGTTTCTACCTGATCATTTACCTTCCTGAAATCCTCCGTTCGCAAGCTCAGATAACTGATAACTCTGATAACTCAATCTTGCCTCCTTACCCATTCGGTACTAACAGAAGGTTTTCTTGGTCAACTCCTCTCTCTCTCCATCCTGCCATCTTCCGGGTCATGCATTGAAGCATCCTGCAGTTCTCCCTCTCCTTGTAGCTAGCAAATTTTACTGCCATTTTGGGGTTACTTTCTATTATTGTTGCTGCCTCTGGGACCTCCCTGAGGACAGGTATTGTTCTCTATAGACCTAGTGTATACACAAGACCAGGCACGTTGGAGGTCCTTCATGCATGTTTGGTGGCTTGGAATGAAGGCGTGTTCTCCACTATCGTGTATGGGTGGTGCTGTGCTGGCTCAGGTTCCCGTAGGTCCCCGTCTGCCTTGGCCTAGGAACAAAGCTTCCCACTCAACTCCAGGGCAACACCATCCCCTGGGGCTTTCCTGTATCCTGAGAATTGAGTGTCTGTATCCAGATAAGACATTTCTAGAAGGATGTACTATTACCCCCTCCATTACCCCATCCCAGGTAGACATCTCTGGTAAAGCAGGGAAATCCCAAAGGAACAGCTACCCTGTGGGGTACCTCTGAGAACATGTTTGCCCTGATCCTGAGGGTTCGCTTGAGAAAGTACCTACTTCAATGGGAATAGATGCCAGCTCTGCAAGTTGGGATGCTGGTTTGGTATCCCCACCCACCTCGAGCAAAGCAGCAGGGCATCTGGGCCCTCTTAGAGCAGTTCTCCTGCAGGTCCTTTGCCACTCGGCTTTGCCACTTTATGCAAAGCTCTCAGCTTTGCCACTTTATGCTATGCAATCTGGATGAGCTTTCTAAAGTTTCTTTTCTCTATTTCCTCATCTGTAAAATGGGAAGAAAATAATAACATCGACCTCAAAGGATTGTTGTGAGCATTAAATGAATCAATAGATTATACCTCATGCATAGTAAATGCTTAGTACACTTGGAAATGTTAGTCAGAGCTCGTGTCTAATGCACTGTGTAGCCTCAGACAAGCCCTTGCCCCATCTTTTAGCTGGGCTATGGAACCTCTTCTGAGCCTTCTAGCAGCTGAGGGCCCTCATTATCTCCCATTTCACCAGTCAGTCCCACCCTGGTTGGCTTCCAAACACCCATGGCCTGTTAGCAGTGAAGCTGGGCACAGGTCTAGAATCCCTCTCTGAAGGAAGGGTCTTGATGTAGTTTGGGTGATAACCACGATGATTCACTTTTTCTCTTTTGGTTCTGAAGACCACCCCCTTGGAGGTGGGCTGGAAAATACTGTGAAATTTACAAAAGCACCAATTCTTGGTGAGGCTTGTCTAATATTTCAAATTCTTTTTATTATATATTTTTGATAGGGGATGTGGAAAAGTACTTGATAGGAGGAAGGGATCCAGAAACAAAGACCCATAAAGACACCCATAAAGGTGTCTGATCCTGGAAGGCAAAGAGAAGAGGCGCAGCCTGACGCTCCCTCCTGTCTCGGCCTCTGAAGTGGGTAGGATCTTGAAAAGCTTCCTTGATTTTTTTAATTTTTTCTTTTTTTTTTAAAGATGGGGTTTCACCATGTTGGTCAGGCTGGTCTTGATCTCCCAACCTCAGGTGATCCGCCCACCTTGGCCTCCAAAGTGCTTGGATTACAGGCGTGAGCCACCACACCCTGCCAACTTCCTTGATTTTGATGGAAACTTCTTTTAATGGTCTTAGCACCCTGAGTAATTACCCTTAATATGCAGGTGAACTTTTCCAATCTTTTCTGTGCTTTTGTAGCATGCTTGAGTTTATATTGGGTATGTTGTGTATTTTAATGCTTTTCACTTAACATTATATCACAAGCAGTTCCTCAACTTATTAAAAATTCTTTGTAATACTGTTTTCTTGCTGTAGAATATTGAATTGCAAGTCTGCATCATAATTCTCTTAACATTCCCCTAATGATGCAAATTTAATAGCTCTGTATTTTATCTATGGCAAATAGAGCTATTATAAGCCTTTTTCAAACAGAAATTTTGGCCCATATTTCAGGATTTTTTTTTTTCAGGATAGACTTTTAAAAGTAGAAGTTTTGGATCAAAGAATATGAATATTTATAAGATTCTTGGCACATTGCCAAATGTACTGTCAGCGACATCATGACCATGTTTATATTCACCAGCCAGTGAGAGCCTAGTGACCTTGGGTAAGATTCTTTTAAATGATCTCTGCCCTAATTAATCTGTTAAAATGCAATACACACATGTACACCCATTTTTACTACATATATGTATGCACATACATGTGTATATATGAACATACACATATGCATATACCTATCTATATCTAAATCAAATCTATCTGTATCTATAACTGTAAAGTTGACCCTTGAACAATGTGAGGGTTAGGAGTACCACCCCCACCCCCACACAGTTGGAAATACATAAATACGTCTTTTGACTTCCCCAAAACTTAACTACTAATAGACTACTGTTGAGTGGAAGACTTACCTATAAACTTAATCAATTGTTATATGTATTATATAGTGTATTCTCATAATAAAGTAAGCTAGAGAAAATAAAACATTTGTAAGAAAATCATGAGGACTGCGTGAGGTGGCTTGGGCTTGTAATCCTAGCTACTTGGGAGGCTGAGATAGGAGAGTTACTTGCGCCCAGGAGTCCAAAGCTGCAGTGAGCCATGGTTTTACTATTGCCCTCCAGCCTGGGCAACAGAAAGAGACTGTGGCTTAAAAACATTATAAAGAAAAAAAGAAAATCATAAGGAAGAGAAAATATCTTCAATATATTTATTATTCATCAAGTGGAAGTGGATCATCGGAAAAATCTTCACCTTCATGTTGAGCAGGCTGAGGAGGAGAAGGGGTTGGTCTTGCTGTCTCAGGGGTAGCAGAGGTGGAAGGAAATCTACATATGAGTGAACCTGTGCAGTTCAAATCCGTGCTGTTCAAGGATCAGTGGTGTGTTATGTATACATACACATATTTGTATTTTTTGATTAGTAATGCAGCTGCACATTTTTTTTCCTGCTGGAATCATTTTTCAACGATTCAATCATTTTTCAATGGCAGGTGATTAATAGTGGCTGGAATAAACAAGTTGCAGAACTTCCTTCTACCTCCCTGGGGAGTAGCTGCAGTTAGCTGCCAAGAATTCCAATTCAGCTTTGCTGTTTAAAATCTCGAGCCTTGTTTTAAAAATCAAACATGTCTATGAGGGGAAAATCTCTCTCCATATAAACAAACAAAAAATATCATTCTTACAGTACATTTCAACAGGGTATTGATAAAAATGAAAAATACTCATGGTAAAGAGCTTTCTTTACTTTTAGGCACCTTTGCATCTCACTGCATTGGCCAATTCTAAGTTTAATGAAGAAGAGAACAAGGTTTATCACCCTTTTTTTTTGAGACGGAGTCTTGCTATGTCACCCAGGCTGAAGTGCAGTAGCTCAGTCTCAAGTCACTGCAACCTTCACCTCCCTAGTTCAAGCAGTTCTTTTGCCTCAGCCTCCTGAGTAGCTGGGATTACCGGAATATGACACCACACCCAGCTAATTTTTGTATTTTTAGTAGAGACGGAGTTTTGCTGTGTTGGCCAGGGTAGCCTCCAACTCCTGACCTCAAGTGATCTGCCCGCCT
The DNA here is from genome assembly GCF_009761245.1 of Sapajus apella. Lineage (NCBI taxonomy): Eukaryota > Metazoa > Chordata > Mammalia > Primates > Cebidae > Sapajus > Sapajus apella. Next base: position 125,158 of record NW_022437060.1, read on the forward strand.
TGGCCTCCCAAAATGCTGGGATTACAGGTGTGAGCCACCATGCCCAGCCTATCACCCTCTTTTTACTAATGAGGAAAAAAGCTCCAAGAGGAAAGCCACCTGACTCTGCTCCGTGTCCTCTCCCAGGAGCTTCCTTGTCTTATTCACCTCGTGAATATCAACTGCAAGACACCAATGGATTCAATCGTCACATCCACATGTGGGGGCCCAATCATTGCACAGTACCCAGTGTTGAATGGATGCTTAGTATTGCTCAGGTTTCAAGTATTGCACAAATATCCAGTATTGCACAGGTGCCAGCATTGATCAGTATTGATCAGATGCTAGTATTGCACAACCATACCCAGTATCACACAGGTACATACTGCCCAGGTGCAAATATTGTTTGATGCTAATGTTGTACAGCTGTCCAGTATTGCATGGGTGCCTGTAGTATTGCTCAGGTGCTCAGTGTTACACAGGTGCCTAGTATTGAATAGGTGCTCGATATTGCATAGGGGACAGTATTGCACAGATATTCTGTATGGCACAGGTGTTAATATTCCTCAGATGCTAGTGGTACACAGCTGTTCAGTACTGCGTAGATGCTAGCACTGCACAGGGATCCAGTACTTACAACATATGTGGAGCCTGCTTCCTCTGGCATCTCCATGACCTCATTTCTTAGGAAAGTGAGAAAGTGGGAGACAAGTCCCATACTGGATTTTGTAAACTTGTCTGAAACACTTTGGGTATTTTGCCTGACTCAAGCACAACCTTTTTTTCTGTCTCATGTTCTCACATGGGTGCAGGATGGCATTCTGATCTGAGAAGGGTGTCAGAGCTGAGCCTGGGGAGAATGGTCATCTATGTTTTCTTCCCTCCTGCGTCCATCCCACCATACACTGCACACACGTGCCTCGGCACCTTTTCTGCTCTCTCATCTCCAGATGAAGAGGGAAGGTGGTGGGCCTCCTCACTACTCCCTGCTTCCTCCCTGCCCGGAGGGATGTACCTGGCAGAGAGCTTTCTAATACTCATCCCAAAGAAAACTTGAAGGGTAGCATTTCTTTCTTTCTTTCTTTTTTTTTTTTTTTTTTTGTGATTCCTCTAAATATTATTTTTATTTTATTTTAAATTTATTTATTTTACTTTAGGGGCATACTATATCTGGCATTTCTCCCCATGTTATACCTCCCCACCCTCCCACCCCCTGCTGAAAATAGCATTTCTGACTCACTTGGGTCAAAAGCTTGGCCTTCTCCTGGCCTCCCAGACGCATAGAGGGCAGGTCTCATGAGGTATCCCGTCAGAATCCTTTGCTTTCATTTTCATTTTCTTTCTGGGATCCTAGTTAGGTATCTTTTGTTGCAGAGGAGCTGCAGATGTGTCTATGTGATAACTTGGTTTCTTCCACAGAGATTTTAGTTACAAAGGCAGATGAACAGTCTCCATCCACAAACTAAACAGGTCTAGTTTGATCTTTCGCTCCAGGGCCTGTGTGTTCTGTACATGTGGTGCTTCATAACCAATTCAGGGTCATATTGATTCGCAATTGTGTTAAAAGAAGATTTTGGTGCTCACTTCGGCAGCACATATACTAAAATTGAAATGATACAGAGAAGATTAGCATGGCCCCTGTGCACAGATTATATGCATATGCACATTCGCAAAGTATTTCATTTTTTATTTAAAAAAAAAGAGGATTTTGCCTCCATCTCTCATAAGATGCTTTTCCCTATTCAGGTCTCATTAATTTCTAGGCTGTCTTCCGCCCCACAGTATTGGATGCAACGTGATTTGCGAATCTGACCATATCTACACCCATTTCCTCCTGTAAAGGGCTCTTATCACCTTCAAAGCAACATCAGTGCCCCACAGCCTAGTGGCCAGCCCCCTCATTACCTGGTTCTTTGCAGTCTCTGGGTCTGGAGTCATCCTCGATTACTTCCATCCATGCCTCAAGCTCAGGAAGAACTGCACACTTGCAGATTCCAATATCACCTCAATTTCTCTGCATCTGTCATCCCCTTACCTAGAGAGCTCCTTAAAAACCCACCTCAGAATTCTCCCTCCAACAGTCCTTCCCTGACCTCCCCTCAGGGCATTTGGTCCTCCATGACGGACTCTTCGCCCTCAGGCCATTTGGTCCTCCATGACGGACTCTTCGCACCTTTAGCTATTTTAACACATCTCTTATTGCAGCCAGTGTCCTCCAGGGCACCGGCAAGGCCTTGCTCAGCTCCAGGTCTCTGACATCGCACCTCCTGCCGTGTAAATGCAGAGAACATTTGTGTTCTGAATGAAGGAACTAATGGTATCATCTCTGCCTGGGAACTGAGGTCTGGATGCCTACCATCCTTTTACCCTAACACCTCCATTTGTCACCTTAGGAAGACAATGCCCATGCGCTGCAGCTATGAGCAAAATGGTCCTTCCTGGGCCAGGCGCGGTGGCTCATGCTTGTAATGCTAGCACTTTGGGAGGCCAAGGCAGTGGATCACCTGAGGTCAGGAGTTCAAGACCAGCCTGGCCAACATGGTGAAACCACATCTCTACTAAAAATACAAAAAATTAGCTGGGTGTGGTGGGGGGCACCTGTAATCCCAGTTACTTGGGAGGCTGAGGCAGGGGAATCACTTGAACCCGGGAGGCGGAGGTTGCAGTGAGCTGAGATCACGCCATTGCGCGCCAGCCTTGGTAACAGAATGAGACTCCATCTCAAAAAAAAAAAAAAAGGAAACCACCATGGCATGTGTATACTTATGTAACAAACCTGTACATTCTGCACATGTACCCCAGATCTTAAACTATAATAATAAAAAAGAAAAACAGAAAAAAATGATCCTTCCCTGTAGAAAGGAGTGGCCTCACTCTGGGCATCTCAGTAAGCCCAGAGATGCTTTATCTTGAGAGAGCAGAATATAGAACTTGTTCCTAAGTACTTTTTGAGAGAGAAAAATGATAATAATTTCAGCTACTTGAAAAACAAAAGGTGGCTAATGTATTTGGTTCTAAAAAGACTAGGAGATCTGCATATCTTAAGCATCAGCTTTGGAGCTCTACAACATTGGCAAGAGACCTCTTGATCACAGAATACTCTTAGAATAGAGGCTGGTGAACTCCACCCAACCTCATTGCCAGGCCTCTGGATTTATGGATCTGCCCAAGAACCAAGAATTCTCAGAGCTGTATGCCTCTATGTGTTCCTCTCATAGCAAACCAATGAAAACTACCAAGCCTGCATCGAGGTCTTTCATACACTGGCCAGGGGATGGAGAAAAGTTTTCTTCTTTCAACTCTTGCATGCGGTTTAAGAAACAGAAGATGTTTTTGATTTTCTGGAGAGAAAGCTGGGATACTTTAAAGACCTATGGGCCCTGTTATTTAGTTGATTGCATTGTTCATTCAGCAGCTATCTATTGAGTACTTACGGATACCAGGCACGATGTTAGACAGTGCTTCCTTGTTGGGAGACAGTTCCCCATGGGTCTCTTGCACTTTTCACATCTGTTGAGTGAAGCAGGAACTGCACTGTGTTTTTGGCTACCTTGTCCAAGATGTTTGTGTATTAGACAGTCCTCGAAGACCAAGCAGTAGCTCCCTCTAGAGCAAAAGGCAGGCATTTTACTGCCCATTATGGGATTCTGATTTTTCTTGGTTCAAGATTTCTCTTCTGGAACTCAACCCACCATATGGATAAACATCCTCTAGGATCACCCACATCACCCATGTGGAACTTAGAGATGAGGAGATTTCATTCAAATATGCTGATGTCATGCTGCTTGCTGGGCTGTAAGTAATAAAGCCTTTGTCTCTGACCCAGGAATCTCATGTCTTCTGTCAGCATCTATGAAACTGGCGTAGGCTGAGTTGCTCACTTAAAAGCAGGGCAAAACCTCAGAACCTTCACAATTCTTAGCAAGCTTATATCCTCATTTAAATTACTACTCAAAACATTAAAATGCAAATATTTTGGTCATCATATTACTGATAAGAACCCTGGAGCACAAGAAGCTAAGTGACTCTTCCCAGGTCCACAGCGAGTTAGTGCCTGAGGTGAGATTTTTGTCCAAGTCTGTCCACTTCCAGAGCCATTCTCTTCTCCTAACATCATGCTGACATGCTAAATTGCAAGTATTAAAATATCTGTACTTCTACTTGTGGCACTGGGCCAGTTAAAATCCTGTTGGCCCCTAAATCGTTCCCGTTGCTATGATGATAAAAATATTTAGGTAAGGAATGAAAAACAATTGAGCAGCCTCTCTCCAGGAAGGATAAAAAGATAAAATCACGAAGGGGAGTTCCTTCCATTAAAAAAAGAAGGGAAAATTCTCTGTAATATTTACATAACAGTTGGCTGAAAGCCTTGACCTCCTGCTGCTGCTTCTGGTGAATGGATGAGATCCATCTCTCTCCGGGCAGGATGGGCCGAGTCATGTGAAATTCAGACTAAACAATGGGGCAGCTGGAGGAGCAGGCGAGCCCCAGGGTGGGGAGGCCTCCAGCTCCATGGCCAGGGTCTAAGCCTTGCTAGGCCTTTTGAAGCCCTTTTGTGAATTTCCATGTGGCATTTCCATCTTTTGTCTTGTTTAATTTGATCATTGTCTTATCCATATGATAGAGACTGACCTGTTCCTTCAGGAGCTCTTTATTACCTATGCACCAAAGTCCAAATTTCTTAGCTTGGAGTAGAAGCCACTCTATGGTGAAGCCCTTAGAAACTGTGCAGCTGACCCAAGCCTCCCTTCCTCTTTAAAGCCTTTCCTAAGTTCATCTCACTCCCAAGATAGAACCGATCCCGCTCTCCTTAGCGTTTTAAATTGATTTGTATCACTACTCTCTCAGCATCCATATATTTTAGGGCTGGTATATATTTACATGTCTATCTTCTCCAGTAAGCCATGGACCCCTGAAGGCAGAGGCTGCTTTATTTAGCTATGTAATTCCAATGCTTACATGGTACCTAATAAATGTTTGTGGATTATAGCTATATACTCAGATACTCAGACATATACATATATATATTATCTGTCTCTGGATCTGAAATTTAATCATTAAATACGCTTGGTTTGGGAATGAGCACTTTTATGTATTTTATATATATATTTTAATTTTATTGCATTTTAGGTTTTGGGGTACATGTGAAGAACATGCAAGATTGTTGCATAGGCACACATGTGGCAGTGTGATCTAGCACTTCTCCCCATGCTATCTCTCCCCAACTCCCCTCTCCCCCACTGTCCCTCCCCTATTTCCCCCCAACAGACCCCAGAGTGTGGTGCTCCCCTCCCTGTGTCCATGTGTTCTCATTGTTCAACACCCACCTATGAGTGAGAACATGCGGTGTTTGATTTTCTGCTCTTGTGTCAGTTTGCTGAGAATGATGGTTTTCAGGTTCATCCATGTACCTACAAAGGACATGAACTCATCGTTTTTTTATGGCTGCATAATAAGGGAATGAGCACTTTTAAGAAGCACAAATCATCTAAGAAGGGTTGGTAAGGATGCTTTGGCATGATGTAATCTAGATGATTGCTTTCCTTTTCATAAGAGTGTCCTGGGTGCAAGTGTCCTGGGTGCTGGAAGTATGAACCAGGTGTGCTAGGCTGGCAGTACTTGCTATCTCTACAAGCTAATCATCCCACCAAGGGCAGGTAGGCTCCACTGCATCATCTCTTCCCACCAGGAGGAGCGACCTCTCATCCCAGGGGATCTCTGATTGGGGATGGGGATGCTGGTAGAGGTGCCTGGGCCATCAATGTGCAGGACCACTGGGTAGCAGAGACCTGGCTGGGGATTCTTTGATCCCAACACTGATGAATTGTGCCAATATCCATGAGTCTCGATGTCACCTGCTCTGCTCCCTGTGGGGCTCCTGCTGACTCATCTCCACCTGCTGAAGGGAGGCCCGAAGGCCCTGAGTTAAATGGTTCCTCTGCCATTAGAAGCCGCGAGACCTCCAGCAAAGCTCATTGACCTTTCTAAGCCTTAATTTCTACAGATCTAAAGGGAAAATAAGGATATCCACTTGCCAGGATTATTCTGAGGATTAAAGGAGGCTTATGTGCAAAGAAGCTGGGATTTTCTACAGACAGAGCTCTGTGCTTCTTCTTTCAGCCCTTCTCTGGCCCATCCCTTCTCTTCCTTTCCTCTCCTTTATCTTCCTTCTTAACAGTTTTTTGACTCTGGTATGTGCAAATTTGTGCATTACTTACCCCAACTAACAATGGTTGCAGGCATGCTGCGGAATGACTCAGTGCATTGCTGGAGAAAGGGTCAAAGATTTAAAAACCTGGTCCCTAATCTAAGAGAGCATTATTAATTACTCACCAGTGTGCACTCTGTGTGTGTGTGTGTGTGTGAGTGCGCACGCGCGCACGCTTGTGTGTGTATGTGTGTGTGTGTGTGCGCGTGCATGTGCACGCGGGCATCATCTCTAAGTTGCCCTGCTCTCTGATGTGGCTTTCTGGCCTCTGCAGTTAGCCTGTGACAGCTCCCTTCTCCTGCCATCTGAGCTAGGCCACCTGGGACAACTCTGCTCTGCAGCTTCCATGTCATCACCACTGCTGCTCAGCCTGATTCTGGCTGGTTCTGGGGACCCAGTGGGCTGGGAGCAAACGGTGTTTCAATAGTTTTCCAGGACACTGGGCAGGCAGGAGTGAGGATGAAGGGAGGTGAGTGGCCAGGGAGCCAGGCTTAGTATAGACAGCTCCTGGGCCCAATGAGGGAGAAAGGGGTGAGTTACCATCATCCTTCCTCCACACAGGCACCTGCACTCTAGGGGCCCTGGAGAGCTCTGGGCTTATCTTCCTTGAGCCTTTTCATCCCAACGCATGTCTACGTGTGGGTTCTGGTGCCTCCTCTGTGCCCAATGGACAGTGATTTGTGCTCCTAAACCTGGAAGATATGGTGCTCAAAAACCTGAAATGGCATTGCCACAGGAAGGGATATTAGAAGCCATTTAGTCGAGTGTTTCCAAAGTGTGCTCCGAGGACCACTTGGTCCACAAGTTCTTAGCAGGCATCCTATGAATAAATGGGGCCTCTGGCTCAGCACACTTGGGAAAGGCTGTGTGCACTCCTCCCCTCCCACCAGTGTCAGCGTCCACACTGGGCCAGTGAAGATGCTGAGGAGTCTGCACGGCTTTCACTTTGCATGATACATCATTTTCTAAACTGCCTTGTACATATTTATAGATGAAGGCCTGAGAGCTTGGGTCACCAGGGAAAGGTCTCACTCTTGGACCAGGCTTCTTCCATCACTGCTTCTGTGAGCTCCTGACTCATCCTCTCCACCATGGCCTCAGGACTGCCAGCTCCTCTGGCTGGTGGACATCCCACTGAGCTTGCATGCCCATAATCCTCCCAGGGAGATCTATGGGACTTTCTGCCAACTCCCATGTAGAGATGGTGCAGCCTTGAGAAGCCTGGGCCCCAGGAAGAACTTAGGTGATCTCAGCACCTCGCGTGCAGTCTTTAACCTCACAGCTGCTAGTCCCTGGAGTGACAGCTAAGCTGCTGGGAATCTTGGAAAAACTTGCCTGGAAAGGGATGGTTAACCAGTTCACCTTCTCTTACTGCTGCACACAGCTGATGACACTGGAAGATAGGGAGCTCTGAGCACTTGAACCTCAACGCTGTGAGTCAGGCACCACACAGCTACCAGTATCAGCATCATTTCCATGTGAGGGAGGAGAACACTGAAGCCAGAAGGGTCGAACGAGTTGTTCAAGGTCCTGGGACCTGGAAAGCGGAGCTGGGACCCAAAATCAGGCAGTGGGGCTCTGCAGTCTCTGCCCCAACCACTGGTTGCCATGGTCACCATTATTGGGAGGATGGGATTCACTCACAATTTTGGATCAGGTCCATTTGTTCTGATACTGCACCTTGGAAAATCAGTGCTTCAGCCAGTGCCCTGGCCACTGGGACAGGCTATTTCTAGAGGGACATTTCACCCTTCCTTTCGTTTCATGCAGCTGGTGCCTCTGCAGGAAAAGGAAAACTGATCACTCATCCTCCCTCCCTTGGCAGGCCTGGGAGCCACCTGTACTGGCTGTGCGCTCTGAGAACTGGCCCTCGCAGGAGCCAGAAATGAACTGTCCTGGCCCCATCAGAGGACATCATATCAGACAGGTGAAAAGCAAGCCCTGGGTGGCATTTACCTTTCCCCAGACAACTACAGTAATACTGTTGGACCATGAATGCTCGGCTACATTTCAAATTTATTTCCAATTGTTCTGAGCTGAATCAATGGGAGACAAAGGTACCTTTTAGCTCTGGCACCTGCTGTTCCCCCTAAATGTCAAGGGCTGACATTTGATGCCATTATCCCCAGTCAGTATACAGATGACTTATTTCCTTGCTTCCCCAGCCCCCCGGTACCCCAGCACCCCTTCACCCTCAACAAGGACTTTCCTGCCAGTGACATGATGTTGTCCTGCACTGCCCAGGGGCCCTGTGTGCCCAGATTTTCTCCCACCTTGGTGGAGCAAAGGGTGGCCCCTGAGGTGGCCACTGCCTCCCTGGGTCCCTGGGCAAGGCCTGATGAAGCCCAAGTCCTCCTCCGTTCCTTCCTGGGCAGGCACCTAGTGTTTCCAGGTGCGTATCTTGGGAAGAAGCAAATGCTCTCTCCGGCTGCCTGGTGGTATCAGTAGGGGTGCTGGACAGTGGGGTACATTTTTCCTGATGGAGGTGGAGAAGGCATTTGGGGAAGTAAAGTTTGTTGCCCTTCAAATAAAGTACTCCTTTCTGCTGCTGTCACCAGCATCTTGGAGGGCAGGGTCGCCCTGCAGGGCTGCATCCGCACTCTCAGCAAACTCCGTGCCCTTGGCCTCATTGGTGTGGTACGTGCCCTTGTGCCGGCACATGTAGTGCAGCATGACAATGAGGAGGCAGACTAGGACGATGGCCACAGCGGCAATCACACCTGCAGGTGGGAAGACATGCAAGGGTTAGCCTGAGGCAGGGGCCCTGGGACCCAGGATGGGGGTCAGGACCCACAGGGGTTGTGTGAGGACAGATATGCTGCCACAGCCAAAACAGATGCTCCTTGATTTATGATGGGAACCAGGTTCCTGTAAACCCATAGTAAGTCAAAATTATTGTAAGTGAAAATTGCATTTAGTACACCAAACCTACTGAGCGTCAAAGCTTGGCCTAGCTTAAGGTAGTGTAAGCAGGCTCAGAGCACTTACATTAACCTGAAGCTGTGCAAAATCATCTGACCCAGAGACTATTTTATAGTAAAGTGTATCGTACTTTCTATTGCCGGCCTGGGAAAGGATCAAAATTCAAAATTCAAAGTACGGTTTCTACTGGTTATGTTTGCGTTCGTGCTATTGCAAACTCAGAAACTCCTAAGTTGAACCACTGTTCATCGGAGACATCTGTACCAACCCCAGAGAGGCTGGTTCATTCCTTTCGCATGCTGCATCAGCCTGTTGTGTACTTGCCCTGGATCTCTGCTTTTCTAAAATGATCCTCCTCTCTCCTCTCCTCTCCCTCCTCCCCTCCCTTCTCTTTTTCTTCCCCACAGTTTTGTTACTAAGCACTCTGCTGACAGGCTAGGGTCCTACCCCAGGACTGAAACTTTTTTGGAGGTTTTCCATTCTAAAACCAGGAAAGTCCCAGAAAGGAGGGCAGAGCTGGTTGCTCTATGTACAGTATATGGGGGGCGGGGAGGGGGGGGAAGATGAGGCTATTAACTGTGCTTGGGGCAGGTTGTACAGTTTGTGTTTTTCAAAGGCCTGATGGCCCCTCCTCACCCTCACCTGCTCCCATTCCTTCCTGGGGAGTGAGGACTGTGGCGAATCTGCAGGAGGAGCAGGACTTGGCCACAGAAAGGACCGAAGAGGGAGAGGGTCCTGAGAGGATGCCAAAGTGGTGTGTGTTGGGGACGGTCACCCTTCACTTCTGCTGGGGCTCCAGAAGGGTGGGGAAGGACAGTGTGAGGCTGCTCAGGAGGGATCAGATCACTCAGGGCCTGGAGAGTGAGGGGGCAGCAGTCTCATGGGGCAGGGTGTTTGAGTTTGGGCATTTGCTCTAAAGCTGCAGAACAAGCTTCTGTCTTTTTTTAGAATGAGGGTTTATCTGGAGGCCTTGGGGAGGGACTGCTGGAGAATACGGAAAGTCTAAAACTGCTCCCAAGTCCCACCATTATGGAACGATTTCCTAAACTTCCTACTGCCTTCAGGGGAACAATTGCGTCTGCATAATGTTAGTAATACCATCTAAGAAGAAAAAGAGCTCAGTGGTGCAGTGAGTTGGAGAATGCCAGATTACACAGAGTCCAACAGGTGTCTTTGATGGCTTGCTTCTGCTGCTTTTCCTTTCCTTTTAAATTGTGTTTCCTGAGTTATTAGTAAGCTGCTGAGAAGTGTGGAACTCACAGAAGGACACAGGGCACACAGCACCTCCCAAACTCGGCTGTTCCTGAAACATAGTTCACAGTCACAGCCATGAGCCATGGGGAACCACGTGCCCAGGGTTCAAAGCAAGGCAAAGGTAGGCTCACGTTTCCTTGAGGAGATAGGGTTGGGGGTGCATGGACCCAGGGCAGAAAATAATATGAGATGAGGGAGATGGCAGAGAAGTCCAAGAAGCCTGGTCTATCCACCCCCATCCCACCTCCACCCTCAACCTCCCTCACCAAAGCTGCTGTCTCTAGCCCCTGAGTTCCTGTGAATCAACAGCCCTGGGAGGGGCCGATAAATATACATACATACCTATTTACCCAGGACTAGACTGCTCCATTCCACATTCAAAACCACAGCTGAAGGAGAGAAAAAAAATGGCCACAGCCACCCCTGCCCAAGTCCTTAGGTCAGTTCCCTCTGGGTGTTTTCATCAAGGCCCCTCACCCTGGCTGCTTGAAGGGCTCTGCAGTGACAGCTCACCTGCAATGATGGCAATGTCTGTTGTGGTGGAGGCAGAGGCCATCCCTGGATCAGGCTCTGTGAACAGAGGCAAAAGTCTGAGGTTAGAGACTTTCCATGCCTAGAAGCACTGTAGCCCAAGCTGGATCCTTTGCTCAGGTGTGAGCAGCTCTGTGAATGGGCCCTGGTGGACAGGGGCAGTGTGGTGCAGCCACTGAGTCCTGGCAGGGGTGCACAGACCAGGAACCAGGTTCTGCTTGGTCACTGATGGGTTGGAGGGAACTGTATGAACCTGAACCACCAGGTCACTCCAGGCCCGTTTGAGTTCTCTGCCATATGCCTGCACTGAGGGTAGTGTCTGCACCTGGTAGATGCCCAACAGATATCCGTGGTGTGTATGAAGGCAGGGACTCTTGTTGTGTTTAAGACAGACCATTTGTGGAGTAACTGATGCTCACACCAGGTGTCTCAGTCCATTTTGTGTTGCCGTAACTGAATACTTGGGTAATTTATAAAGAAGAGAGGTTTATTTGGCTCTCAGTTCTAGTGGCTGGGAAGTCCAAATTGGGCAGCTGCATCTGGTGAGGGCCTCATACTGCTCCCATTCATGGAAAAAATCAGAAGGGGAGCAGACATTTGCAAAGAGACCACAGGTGATAGAGAAAGCAAGAGAGTTTAGAAAGCTGAGCGTGCTTTTATAACACATTGCTCTTCAGTAACTAATCCAGTCCTGTGACAGAAAGAACTCCCTCCTTCCCTCAAGGGGGTATTAATCTATGCATGATGGATCTGCCCCTATGACTCAAATATCTCCCACTGGATCCCACCTCCCATCATTGCCACATTGGGAATCAAATTTCAACATTAGTTTTTGCAGAATCAAACCACATCCAAATTATAGCACCAGGTGTTACTTTAGTTGCCTTCTATCTACTACATCAGGCAGTCTTCACAGCAATCCTATGAGGTGCCTGGTGTTATTGGTCCATCTCACAGGAAGAACACCAAGACTCAGAGATGTGGTGTGCCCATGATCACACTGCCCATCAAATGTCAGGTCAGGACTTAGCCAGCGCTCTTGCTTCTGGAGAGCACTCCCTTTCTTTCTCTCTTGGAGAAGCCCTTCCCAGGTCTTTATATAGAGTATCCTGTGGGAAAGACCACTTTATGGCACTGTCCAAGTTACTGAGTGTGTTTTTTCACATCTAGGGAACATGCAGGTCCCCGATGTCTTAGACATCCTAGCCGGTCTCCATCAGGGACCTGCATGTTTCCTAGAGCTACTGCAGAGAATGCCTTCTCTCTTCTGGGAGGTGATTGTGAAGAAGGATTTATTGGACCACAGAAATATCAGTGTTAACATGAGAAATCCCATGGTTGTATTACAATGGCTTTGCATAATAAGACAGAGAAGGATGCTTCATAAGTCATTTCCACTCACATAATCACTTTAATTATAGTGCTATGAGGTCATTCTCCCCAGTGCAGTAGCCAGATGCCTCTTTCTTATAAGATGCTGGCTGTTGGTGTCAGGAGTCATAGTGCGTGAGGGGAAAACAGACTCTAGGCTAGAGGTCCACTGCAGGAAGCAGGTGGGCCAAGCTAGAGGGGTCTGAAATCAGTAAGGAGCTTGGAAGTGGGGAAGAACATAATGTAAGGCATTGAGTCAGCAAAGGGACCCAGTGAACACACCAGCAGTCAGGGCCTGGGGAGCCAGGGACCAAGCAGAGTGGATGGTCCAGCATTCACGGCACTTCTTTAGTAGCAAGACCTGAAGCAGGAGCCATAGCAAGTTCAAGTGGGTGCTAGATTTTATTACACAGAGTGAACAAGTGCAGCCTCCAATTTGGTATCTAGCAGATAGTAACTAGTCAATAAATATCCACTGAATGCATGAGTAAATGCATGCATGTGTAAAAGAATGGATTCAGTGGTGGGGTTCTAGACTTTTCCAACCACTAAGCACCTCAAAGTTCAGACAGCAAGAATAACACCTTGCTTAAGTCAGCATGGATGATTATAGAAGCTCAAATACCCAGAATTGCCCTTAGAAATTTTCCAGATGAAGACCAGTATTTCTTATGACACTTTGTCCAGCACAATCAGGGTTAGAAGAGACTGTTATTTCCTCTTCCTTTAAAACAACTAATAATTGCTTACTAGATGCCAGATCCTGCTTTGAATATTTAATGCATTTTAACTTAGTCCTTGCAACAGTTCCATTCCATAGGAGTTATTATTAGCCCCATTTTACAGATTTGGCAGCTGAGTCCCAGAAACGTGTTATTTTCCCCTAGCTTGTAGAGCTACCAGGAGTGTCAGAAGTCAATCATTTGAAGCCCAGGCAGCTTTGAGTCAGTGTGTTCAACCCTGTAGGGCACTGCCAAGTGGAGAGCCTTGGTAAGCTGGTTTCCAGATGAGGTACTTGGCTTGGACAACTTGGGGCACATTTCTTGGCTTGCGGTTAGGGACCCTGTATCCAAATCTGTATACTGGGAGACTACACACTCTTCCAGCAGGCCAGCCAGGCTGGGGGGACAGGTGGGACCTGAGACCACTAAGGCATTGCCAGCTGTGCCTCCCAATGTGGGCTCCCTCCAAGCTCATGCTCACGGAGGAGCATGGTGGGCAGGAAAGGTCCCTCAGCTGGAACTGCCCTCTCCATGCCCCACCTCCTCCAAGTGTGTGGACTGAATTCACACGTTTCACAATGTGATGGACTCCAGGGAAGTGACGTTTCAGCCTAACTAGAGCTGCCATATATTAATAGATTGGAATTAGCATAGAGAGGAAGCTCGGGCCTGTCTGGGAAGGTGCGGATGCTGTGAGACAGTGGTTCTCAAAGCGTAGTCTCTGGGTACACAGCATCCTCTGGGGGCCTGTTAGAAATAGAAATTCTCAGGTCCCAGCCCAGACCTACTGATGAGAAACACTAGGACTGGGACCCAGTAATTACTGTAGTAGATTCTGAGGCATGCTGTAGGCTGGGAAGCGCTGGTACAAAGGGGGCTTCCAGAAGCGGTGACATCAGGATTGGACCTTTAAAGACAAATAGGAGTTTGCTGCACAAAGCATATAAGCATTCCAGGCAGACAGCTCAGCATCCAAGGCACTTCTCCCCACTTCTCAGCTTTCTCCCCAGTGTCTGCTTGCCATCCACGGCGCCAAGGCAGTGAAAGCCTCTAGAGATGGAGGGGTGAGAGCCCTCCTCAGTGCACTCCCTTGCTCTGTGCCCATTCAGCTGGCAGCAGTGATGTCAGGTCTTTGGAGAAGGCTGGCTGAGTGAGCTCAGATCCTGCCCAGAAGGTAAGTGCTTCGTCTGCATCCAGCTTAAGGGACCCGGAATGAGATTGCCCCTTGCTGGAGCTGAGGGATAGTTATGAGGTTGGGATTAAAATCATGCTGAGCTCAGCAACCAGGGTGGCGGTGATCTGTGGGCAGCCTTGGGGGTGGGTTTATGGCAGAGTAAGTGTTAATTATGGCCAAGCTTGGTTCTGGTATCAGAAATAGACAATTATCCAGCACAATTGGACAGACATGAGAGGACCCATTTTTTGGAAAGACCTACTTTTCTTTTCCAGCCCTCCTCCAGGTTGCAAGGTCTCCTCCCCACCCACCCGCCTCCTGAAATACCCACCCCAGACACAAAGCTCCACAAGTTCAGGCGTGTCTTGCTCACAACTCTGTACCCAGCATTGGACTGGGTGCCTGGCACTGAGTGATGAATGCTGAAATGTTTGAAAGCCTTCTGGGGAACCACGAATCAACTAAACTGCATCCTTCACTATGCTCATCTTTGTGGAGCTGGGAATGCCTTTCCATCCATGGAATTTGCCACTGACTGCAGTCAAATCCTACCAACTTCTGTGTCCTCAGGGTGTCAGCTGTCCATTCTCTGGTGGAAGGCAGCCACCCCTGGAGGCAGCAGGGCACACAGGCATGAGCCTGCAGTGCAGGGAGTGCTCTCTGCTTCAGTTGGCAGCTTGAGTGCAGCCACTGGGGTGCAGGATCTCAACTGCAATGGATTCTCAGGGCCGGTGGTGTTTTGCAGATGTGGACGGAGAGCAGCGGTTAGGCGCCGGCCCTGAGGATGGGAGTCACGCTCCTCTGTTGCCACCAAGAGCCCCTCTTCTCTTGCATTTTCAGATGATGCTACGCTAAAAAGCTCTTTTTTTTTTTTTTCCTGCCTGGCCTGGTCTTTACATTTCCCGGCCCATCTCTCATGGCTCCCCTCTGCCTTGGGAGTTGTTGAAGGAGTTCCCCACTTCCTGTCTTCCACTGTCTATCTGGTCCAGGAATGAAGGAAGAATTCAGGCAGAGAGTGAGGGCTTGAGAGGGGGCATTGAATATGAGGATGGCTTCAGACTAGAACACCTAGGTGTTCTGAGAGGAGAAAGATGATTTCAGCCTCAAAATCATGATAGGACATGTACGTTTGTCACGGGGGTCCTTGGAGAATTCCCACATTGACAAGCTTTGTTGGCGACAGTGATGCAACAGCGACAGTGTTGACTGCTTGACAGTTGGCCAAGTGCTGTGCCAGTTACCCGGGGTGTTCAATTGCGAGGAACCTACACGTTTGGTTAGAAAAATCAATTTACCAGGCTGGGTGTGGTGGCTTACACCTGTATTCCCAGCACTTTGGGAGGCTGAGGCATGTGGATCACCTGAGGTCAGGAGTTTGAGACCAGCCTGACCAACATGATGAAACCCCGTCTCTACTAAAAATACAAAAATTAGTTGGGCGTGGTGTGGGCACCTGTAATTTCAGCTACTCAGGAGGCTAAGGCAAGAGAATTACTTGAACCTGGGAGGCTCAGGTTGCAGTGAACTGAGATAGCACCACTGCACTCTAGCCTGGGTGACAGAGTGAGAATCTCTCCCCCTCACCCAAAAAAAGAAAAGAAAAGTCAATTTACCAAGCACTCTGAAGCAGCAAAGCTTAGTGCAAGTCTGATTTGGGATTCAAGAGCTATGGGGAAGGAACAGTAACCTTGTGGGCACGGGAAGTTCTTCTCGGCTAGCACTGGGATTTTTCTTCCTGCTCCAGATCCCTCAGCATCCTTGCATAAGTGAAGTAGAAATCAGACGAGAGGTGAAGTACATTAACTCACTTTTCTTTTTGATAGGAATGGTCAAATGCATTTACTTGCCCTTGAGGATCTGTCATTATTGCTTCTGGAAAAGATGCAGTGTTCAGGCTCTAAGGTCTCAGAATATAAGTGCCCGCAAGAAATAAACGAATAGCTTATTACCCACCCGTCCATTTCTCCTAGAAGCCAGCCAATGTTGGCTGAGCAGTTAGCATTGACCCAGCCCCAGAGTTACAGGGAAGAGGAGAGCATGGTGTGTGTCCCCAGGAAGCATATGACTTGGCTGGGGAGTTGCAAAAGTCAGACTGCCCACAGTCTCTATGCAATGAAGCATCAAAATGAGCATTGATGTGGTGCTTGGGGGACTCGTGAAGACACAATCATGAGACCGAGCCCCAGGACTCTAGGAGTCTATGGCGGTGGGGATGCTCATGATTGAGCTGGCTCATTCTTTCCTTCAGCAAACCTTTTATAGCACCCCCTATGCTCCAGTCATATGCTCCACCGTTAAGGCCAAGCCCTACAGTCAGGAGCATGCTGTGTAACCGACGAGGGCAAATACTGGTAGGCTGGGGAAAGGGTTGCTCTCTGCTGGAGCCCACAAACCTTCAGTGTCCTCAGAAGAGGCTCCCTGGGGCCTGGTGCGGTGGCTCACGCCTATAACCCCAGCACTTTGGGAGGCCGAGGCGGGTGGATCATGAGGTCAAGAGATTGAGACCATCCTGGTCAACATGGGTCTCTACTAAAAATACAAACATTAGCTGAGCATGGTGGCGCGTGCCTGTAGTCCCAGTTACTCGGGAGGCTGAGGCAGGAGAATTGCTTGAACCCAGGAGGTGGAGGTTGCGGTGAGCCGAGATCACACCATTGCACTCTAGCCTGGGTAACAAGAGTGAAACTCCATCTGAAAAAACAAAAAACAAAACAAAACAAAAAAGGCTTCCTGGAAGAGGTGGTCCCAAGTCTGTCCTGAGATGGTGGGTGGGCAGTGCCCGTGTGGTAGTGGGCATGGTGGTAGGAGAGATACATGAAGGGAAGGCCGTGTTGATAGTGTGGTCAGTAAGCTTCTGGGTTGGGTAGACAGCCTCCCTTGATGCCTGGTCAGTATGTGTCAGAGCCTGGGCTCCAGGGACCTGTTGGATGTGTGCTATGAGGGCTTCAATGTGCCCACGCTCTCAGGTGTGGTCACCCTTCCCATCTGTGCAGAAAGCACGTGTGCATTTATCTGGTCTTTCAGATGGAGTACACAGGTGAGGTTGATGTGAACTTGACCAGCCTATTCAGAACCTGTCTAAAAGTCTCAAGGTTAGAATGATTGCCCTGAAGTTCCTTACCGGTGACCTTACAAAGAGCGCCCCCCGGTCCCCAGTCCTCAGGGCTGCCAAGGGGCTGTGCGATGTAGCTGCACTGCTTTGACACTCTGTAAGATGAGCAGCAACGTTTTCCTCCTTCTAACCCTTATGCAGTCTAATCTGCTGCCACGGTATCAAAACACCACATGGATGGCAGGATTGGAACCTCGCAGGCTGCATTACACCATCTGCATGGAAGTGTGGAGGCCTCCAAGGGTGGGTGGGGAGGAGAGGTGGCCTCTCTGCCCTGGAGAAGACAGTCTTTCCCACGTCAGTGAATTGGGATAAAGCAGAGGCGCAACACTTAGAAGGCAGAGTCAGGAAAAGACACCTCTTTCTTATGTACATCTTGGAGTCTTGCTGGAGAATGTTTCATAGCTAGTCATTTGCTTTTGGGGCGTGCTCCCTGGATGTGCTCCCTGGAAAGAATGCGAGGCTGCCATGACTTAGACTTGAAGTGTCTGGTTCCAGGGTTTTCTCTGTGTGGATTTCCCTGTTATTCCCCCTAAGCCTTTAAAAAAAAAATCTAAACAGACCCCTAACACCATAACCAATTTGCCTCAGTTGGGCTACAACATCTCAGTAAGAGGAAAGAGTGTTTTTTCTCCATTGTGAGGCAAGAATGTGAAAAAGTGAAACCATTGTCTCCTCAGTGCAGGGTGTTGACAACAGCAGAAATCAGCAAGGGGCCCTAAAGGGGGAAATTTGGGGGTAAAAGGCTGGTTGAACAAGGTGGAGTTGCCCTTGTCAACCACTAGGGAAAGGACCTTGTCAGCTGTCGTCGGTGGGGCATTTGTGGTTTATCAGTGAAGCAGCAAATATCCCAGGCTGGAGTGCAATGGCGCCACCTCGACTCACTGCAACCTCCGCCCCCCCGCCCACTTTCCGGGTTCACGTGATTTTCCCTGCCTCAGCCTCCCGAGTAGCTGGGATTACAGGTGCCCGCCACCACGTCCTGCTAAGTGGAGAGATGCCACCTGAGCATGAGTCAGCATCCAGGCTCAAGAGAGCCTCACCCTGAGAGAAATGGGGACCCGGCACAGTGGAGGACTGAGAATATTCCTTCTGCCTGTCCCCTGCCTGCCCCCACAGTGCTGGGTTGAGGATTAGGGGTCCTTGTGCCAGGGTCTGGTCCATGCACACGCCCTTCTGCTCCATAGCTCCTGAGACTGGAAGTCACGCTCCTCTGTTTGCCACCAAGAGCCTCTCTTCTCTTGCATTTTCAGATGATGTTGCGCTAAAAACCTCTTTTTTTTTTTTCCTGCCTGGCCTGGTCTTTACATTTCCCAGCCCGTCTCTCATGGCTCCCCACCGCCTTAGGAGTTGTTGAAGGAGTTCCCTGCTTCCTGTCTTCCATTGTCCATCTGTTCCAGCAAAGAAGGAAGAATTCAGGCACAGACTGAGGGCTTGAGGGAGGGGAGTTGAGAGTGAGGATGGCTTCAGCAACACTTAAGCAAGTGTTCCCAGCTGAGCCACTACCAGATCACTGCTGATTGATTTAAGGATAGCTGAGCTCCAGTGAGGTAGCAGGGAAACGCTTCTCTAAAAATAGGTGTTTGGCGCACCAAAATGGCAAAGGAAATGGCTATATGCAGAGGAGCCAGGAGGGCCTGGGTATCCTAATCAGCATCTGCTTGATTTGCCAGCTCCGAGCTCCACCAGAGGTGGCTGGAGCACGGAACACCGTGGACGCACGTACTTCCAGCCCCAGCTCCATCCAGACACCTCCCTGAGGAGAGTGAAGGTGCGCAGGAAGCACACGGTATTCCCGGGGTCACCCATCTGCCAGGCTCAGGGCCAGGCATCTGGCTGTCCCACTGTGATATCAGCACACTTGCCAGGCATGGCGAGGACAAGCGTGGACACTCATGGACACTCATGGAGCGGGGACACTGGTGGCCAGATCATTTTGAGAAATGCTATGTCGCTCTTCTTTTTCTTTTTTTTTTCCGAGATGGAGTTTTTGCTCTGTTGCCCAGGCTGGAGTGTAATGGTGCAATCTCAGCTCACTGCAAATGTCGGCTTCTTCACATGTAAAACCTGGTGGTATGACTGTGTAGCCTCGTTGTAAGCTAGTTTGTGGTACACAGTGCCCGACATAGGTCAGGCTATTTGAATATTAATTATTCACATCATCAATTATGCCAAAGTGTTTCCTAGAAACAAGTACCTTCAATGCTCTGGTACACTATTGGGCATATGTATCGCCCTCAGAATCTAGCAATCCACTTCTAGTAATTGATACTAGAGGAATAATCTGGAACAGGAACAAAAGTCCATGCTCAGGAAGTGAATTGCAATGCAGTCTAAAATGAAAAAATTAAAGAGAGAAAACAGTCTAAATGTTCCCTATGCGGGCATTGATTTCACAAATTATGATACGTCCCTATGACCTAGTATTACGCAACTAGGGAAGGGGTACACGTGAACTTAGCAACAGGAGAAAATGTTTAGGGTATAATGTTAACTGGTGTTATTTCTCTAAATAAAAGTGATGAGAAATATTCCACCAAGTCTTAAGACAAAGGAATGAAAGGAAATACACTTAAAATGTTAAGTGCCAGCTTTTAAGTAGTGGACGGGCCATGAGTGGTTTTGTTTTCTTCAAACATATGGCTGTTTGTATTTTCCAAGTCATCTACAAAAACCGTGTGTTTCTTTTGCAGTGGAGAAATGGGGATGAATCTTCAGAACTGGCTATTGTCTTGAAGACTCTTCAAAGTGTCCAACTAGAAGGTCTGTGAAGGTCCTTTCCTGCACACTGAAGTGTGCAGACTCAGTTTCTCCTCTTGCCCCGATCTGCCTGCCTTGCTCCAGGTTCCCACTGGCCACCTGCAACCACTTGGCGGTGTTTCCTGTGGGCTGGCATCAGGCTGTTGTTGGATAGAGGGACCCTGGTCACCCTCTCTGAATGGCCCTCTCCGTGTTGTGCCCACACATCCTTTGCCTAATCTGGTCAGCAGATGCTCCAAGTAGCCATTTTCATTTCCAAGAAAGACATGCATGTTGTGGAAAAGAGATAGTGCACTCAGTGACCACAACTCCTATCACCCTTTCCCTAGGCTGCGATTGCAGATTGAGAAATGTGGGCTGTGGCTTCAGTCCATGCTTCACCCCTAGTCCCTTGCTTCTGCAGGTGGAAATGAAGGGAAGTTCTGGCCTCTCAGGGAGCAGGTGAGAGGCTGGGCATTTGGAATCACATAACCACCGGCCAGAGGCCTTCCTTCTCGAGTTCTCTGAGTTTGTTACTGCTGTGGTACTCAGCTGACCTCTCAGGGGTCTCCAGTGTGAATAGTTTACTAGAGACACCGGAAATGTTCCTCTCGCTTCCTAGGCTCATTGAGAGTCCCCTGCCAGGATTTTCTGAAGGGAAGCTCCAAGCTGTCCCTTGGATTTTGGCCTGATGGAGGGAAACCCTACGCTGAAGTGTGCAGACTCAGTTTCTCCTCTTGGCCTCATCTTTCTCCATCACCTCCTTTAGCAACACCTGTGGCCATCTTCAACTTCTTCATCTTTATCCACATTGTTGTCTTCCTTCTCCGAGACATAATGAATCTTGCTTTTATCAACTATTTGGCTTCACGGTTTTGTTTCCATATTTATGAAGAAATATGAGGTTTGGTTCCTGGATGTAATGAGTACTCTGGATCACCCACTGGAGCTGTGGATGTACAGTGAGTGATTAAGGCCGTGGACTGGGAACCTGAGCTGCATGAGGTGGAAGTGAGGAAGCACCTTAAAGAGGTACAAATCATTCTTAGCTAGCTGACTGCACAAAAGCAGGCCACAGGTTGCATCTAGCCCAGGGGGTTAATACTTTTGTAGTTTGCTGTACAACCTGCCCATATCACCATTAAGATGCTTTCTCTGTCTCTGTGCTCATTTTTGAGCTCCTGGAAGACACTGACTGTATATTTTTTGCTCTAGCATCTGAATGAATGAGTGATGTTGTATAAAATATCCTCTGACATGTCCCGGCTGATCCTTCTCTCATTGTTATTATTTTTTTTTCTACACACCTGCCTCTTCGATGCTGGATAAATAACCTCCCTCAGATTCTCTAAGTCGCTCAACAGTCACTCCACAGATGTATACTATGCTTCCAATGACATTAATGGCTGTCATTTATTAAGTTCCTGGTGTGCAGCAGACCTTTGCAGAGTTCTGGAGACACAGAGGTGAAGCTGGCGTCCTCTGTGTGTGAGCCTGTGCGGGGTCCTGTGTGCTCACACATGTGATCTGGGTTCAGACCCGTTGGCCCCTGTGCAACCTGGCGTCACATTCGGCTGCCCTTTGAGGTACCTGCTCCTCAGATGGATGCTGCGTGCTAATCTTTACCACTTCTCTGGAGGACGTAATTCACTTAAAAAAGCATATAATTGCATTTTCAGCATAATTAGGTACTTAATGACATGACTAAATGCCCTCGATCGGGCTGCATGTGTAAATAATGATGATTTAGTTAGGCACGCTTTGTCATTGGGTTTCCAGAAGGCTCATCAGTCGGTGAGCAGGATGTGGGAAGTGTTTACCTCCTTCCTCCACCTGGTTTGACAGGCAGGAGCAGCAGAGCCCATGTAGGGAGTGGGCAGGACCGCAGGGGCAGTTGGAGGCAGGAGGACATTTTGCTGCCTGGAACCTCAGTCCGAACATTCAGGAGGATTGGCTGCAAGGAGGGGGCTTGTGTCTGCCTCCCAAGGCAGATGGCTGTGCCTCCCCAGGAGATGTGCTGAGGGAGGGGAGGCCAAGGTGGCCCAGAGACCATAGGACCCACAGTTTATGGCACAAACAGTGGAGATGCAGTGGCGAAGGATGCTGAAAGGAAGGAAAAGTGCAGGAACAGGACGCAGGGACCACTTCTCCTCATTCCCTGGAAGGCTTCTCCTCCTCCCCAGCCAGGGAGGGCTCCACGAGAATGCAAGGCTTCAGGAAAGGCCACTGCCTTCTCCCTGTTCAGGCCAGCCAGAGGCACACTGGCTCTGTGGGATGGGGAGGGAGCCTGCAGCAGAGGGTGGTGACCAGGCTCGCAGGAGAGGATGCCTGTGAAGGCTGGGGGGAGTGTGTACACTGTATATGTTAGCCATTGCTGTTGGTGATGCCCTCATTTTTCTTTTATGTCAGACTCATGTTTGAAAGCCTGCTACGAAAGACAGGGGGCATTTTCATCTGAATATTGGGCAGGTACTGTTTGGGGTAGTGAAAAAGACAAATGCACACCAACAAATGGCTCCTTCCAAAAAGCATCTTAAACATGCTTTAAGGGGGTATCCTGATAGGTGGTACAGGGAGCATGGGTTTTGGTGCTAGAGAGATTTGGCAATAAGTCCTGGGGCCTGTGTCCCCACTCAATGCACCCCTCCTGGATCCTTCGCTAGTTCCTAGTGAAGGATTATGGCAGGCAATACACACACAGCACTGAGTGTGGCTCCCTGGGGCATTGCCCTGCACATGGTAGGTATTCTTATTGTCCTCATATATTTAAGGATGATCACACACCCACACACACACTCACACACACACAGAGTCACATACACACACAGACTCACACACACACCCACACACTCTCATATGCACTCTCAAATACGGTCTCACACTCACATTCACACTCTCACGCTCACACTCTCATACACACATTCTCTCTTACATACTCTCTCACACTCTTGCCCTTACACAAACTCACACTAACACACAGTCACACTAACATGCACTCACACATATATCTTCTTACATACACTCTCCCACATGTGCACACACAGGCACACATGCAGACACACACACTCTCACACATACATTCCTCTCACACATACACTCTCCCACATGCGCACACACACATGCACACACACACACAGCCTCGGGGACAGAAGCTTAGACTTGCTCTATGGAAGGGTCTGGTGTGGGAGCCTGGCTTCAGGGGCCAGGCTGTGACTGGGGCAGGCAGGGAGCACTTTATCTCTTGGAGCAGCTGGGTGCCCTGGGTACTTCCAGCTGTGCTGAGAGCCCTCCTTGGTCCTCCAATCCAGTCTTCTGGGTATCAGGGCAGGAAAGGAGCTTTCGGAAGTTACCAATTCACTTTCATTTTGCATCTGAAATACAGCCAGGAAGCCACCTCCCTTGGCTCAAGCCCCTGTTCTGCCTTTTCTCTGTGCTCATGGAGAAAAAGCCATTTCTCTTCACTGTCCCTGCCCTACCACCCCTCAGCCCCATCTTCCCGCTGTTTTTCTAGCAGATGAAAATCTTCTAAAATACATCTCAATCCATCACCCTGGCAAGCTCCTTCTCCATCTTCCCAGCCCCCTGTCCAGGTCTTGTGATTTATGTTTGCCCAACATTAATCTTTTAAAAGCAAAGAAGCCATAAACACATACATAACTCTGCCTCCTGTCAGCTGAAATCCCATGACACAAATCAACTGCCATCTAAATTAGATGTTTCTTTCATAGGAAGTGATAAATATGCTGGAGACTAATCAAAGAAAAGTCAACTGACTTAGACTTTGTTTCACTGCAGGGTTTTGTAGGTGATGTGGTTGAAGTTGGACAACCAATTAATGTCTAATGACCAACAGGGATGGGTGAATTGGCCCAGTCATGCTGTTTTGATGCTTCCGATGTAAACAGGAGGCTTTGCTGGTCATTTCTCATCAGGATTCTTACCACTTCAAAAGCAGCTTTGAAAGCTAACACTTAATCTTAGGAGAAGAAGGGTAAGCCGAAACACAATCTACTCTTCTATCAGACTGGTGTGCTAATTTCCCTGATAAAGGCAAGAAGCCTTTGCTTAAGCAAACAGTAACAGAGTGAAAACAGCTGCCCACAAAGACAGGAGGCAGCTACAGGGGGGTGGATCTGTCTCTTCAATCAGCATTAGAGGCTCCTAGAGAAGCCAGATTGTCTACAACAGTGCAGATTTCAGATAATTGTGTCAATTTCAAGTATGGATGGTTTCATCATGAAACAAATGTATTACCTTTTTTTTTTTACACATTTAAATAACGACTTCTGAGTTGTTTGTGGAAGTATAAAAGCTATGGTTTTAGGAAGAAAAAATGGAAAGAATATAAACGGCTAAACCTAGTACATACCATTAGCTTATTTTTCTCTTTTTCTTTTCCTCGTCTTATCACTTCTTCCACCATCACTACTATGGTTAATATCACTAATACATTTTGTTCCTCACCTGCTTGGGTGAGCAATGGGCAATGAAGGGTCCTGAAGACCAGGCTAAGAACTCTGGGTTTTCTCAGGCAGTGCTGGTAAGGAGAGCCCATTGTTTAGCCCTTAGAAGCTACTGAGAAAGAATCAGGATGAATCCACAATGAGAGGCTCACAAGGGTGGAGTGATGGACAGAGAGTCTGGGTGTGAGGTGGGAGCTGCGGGAGAGGCTGGCAGTCTGAGAATCTGGGGTTTAGGCAGGAGTGTGAGCAGAAGCCAATGAAGCGAACGTCAGTGTGATGGGAGAGGTAGGGGGGTTGTGAATAATCATTTATTATCCTATGTTTCCATATGCTTGCTTACTGAATCACTGCCACAATCACAGTAAAGTATTAAAAATTAAGCTATGTCTCAGATTCCACATTTACATACAAAATAGATTTCTGTCCATTGTGGGAAGAATCCACGAGATGGATGCCAAGGGTAGGAAGAAAGGAACCTGGGAAAGCCCCCGGAGGATGTTTCTGATGAGGAAGGCTCCGTCCACCTTGGGCTTTTCAGCAGGGCCTGGCACGCCTGCGGCAGGTGGGCATGCTTAGCAGGAGCCACTCGCCCTGGGCGCTCAGCTCTGGCTGCACCTTGAAATCATCTGGGAGCCCTTTCAGAAACACCCATGTTCAGGTCCTGTTCTACTACAGCTGCCAGACACAATACAGGAAGCCAGTAAATCCGACTTTCAGATTAACAATGAAAACTGGTTGAATATAAGTATGTTCCAATCATTGCATGTCAGCTTGACTGCTGGTCAGACTTTTGTCTGAATACGTTAGGGGCTTAACAGCAACAGAAGCAGAGGGAAAAAAGTTAACTTCTGAAGGTAAAATGTGCTGAGTCAAACACGGTGTGTGTTTGGGGGGCTGGGATTTTGGAGGGGTGAACTCTTCCAGCCACAGCTCCCAGGAAGGACCAAGGTGTTTGGGCTTTTGGCTGGCACCAGCAGACCTGGCTTCCAACCGGACCACACCACATCATAGCTTAAACAGACAACACTTAAAAAAAACTGTCCTTCTCTGAGTCTCAGTGGAGCACCAGTGTCTGCCTCACAGAGAATTCTGAGCAGTGGCAAACCACACACAAGCTCCTGCCACGCCTGTAGGAGGCACCAGCTCCCACCGCCACATTCAGGGACCGAGGGCCTCTCTCGTGCTTGTTTCTCCACCTGCAGCCTGGCCAAGCCTGTATTCCCTTGTGTTTCCAATCAGGTCCTCTCTTCCATGGCCACCAGAAGCCTGCCTTGCTTTGGTATGTCAGAAAGTAAAGAAGTTTCCTGGGTTTCACTGCTCCCATTTCTGAGAGGTTGGGGCCTGAAGACGGGTCTGAGGGAGCAGCTGGAGAGCAGCTGGCCCAGGCCCACTTTATCAGCACCAGGGCACCCAGCACGGGGCACCAGACTCCCCTGCAGCTGCCTGATAAGAGGCTCAGTTCTGCTGTTTCTCCCGCTTGGAGGCTTATCAGAGGCAGGCCTGGGTGCAGAAGCCATTTCCATCAGCTTGAATAAGGGGAGGAGAGAAAAGGACCTCGGAAGAAATATTATGATACAATGCCCAGGCACGCTGGGACACAGCCACCAAGCTGCCTGCCTGTGAGGCCAGGCTCTGTCCTGATGTTGCCGACAGGAGGCAGGTGTCTCACCATCTACTCAGACACGGGGTCTCATAGGACAAGGTACCACAGGCATCCCTGCTCAGGAATGACCTGGGAGCCCTCAGGCAGCACAGGATCCAAGCTCAGCAGAGACTAGCGCTTAAATCTAAGAGGCAACCCTCTTGGATTTTAAGAGATACCATTTAAGTCTCCTAACAGTGTTGCTGTGCCCGTGTGTGTGTGTGTGTGTGTGTGTGTGTGTGTGTGTGTACATGTGTGCGGGTTGTGGAGAGGATCTGGCAGTGCTTAAGCACGAAACCATTTGTCCACTTAAAATTATGGTACCTAAAGCATGTGGTTCGCCTGAGAAGAGAGGCTGGCACGGTCTGCCTGCCGTGAGTCTGTGGGGGACAGGGGTTGTGAAACTCACCTGAAATCTAGTTGTGGTTCTGCCATTTGCTATTGCTGTGGCTTTCGGACTATTATTTCACATCTTTCCAATCTCATTTATTCAGGAACACTCAGGATACCAAGTTGTATCTGGACCCCAGACCTTGTCTTCTAAACAAGGGCATAATAACACTCTCCTCCCGAGAGCACACTGGCAGCTCGCCTGGCACAGGGGGGGCTCCGTGAATGTGATCTCCTTCTCCACCCCCTGCCTGCCACTGTCCCAGGCTGTGGTGAGGACAGAGGGATAAGAAATGTGAATGTGTTTTGGTATGCACGAGCGATTCCAAGTACAGACAGATGGCCAACTTTCAAGGCGTTAGGTGAAGATGAGAAGTGCAGGAATCAGGAGTCAGTAGCTTCTGTAGCAACTGGATTCTTGTCCTGGCATTATATGATTTATGAGGAGAGGAGGCACACAGAAGGAGCCCTTGTGCTTAGCTGGAGGGGCTTTGCTCACGTGCCCTCCCTGGACCATTCATCACAGTAAGCAGATGAAAATCACCTCCCAGCACCCCTCTGGGTCTTCGGATCCTGACCTTGAGTGTGACTTGTCTTCTGGGTGAGTTACATTACCTAGAGTGAGTGAGACTGAGGTAGTGGAATGCTGGGTTCTAGCCTGAACTGCTCTCTTTGCCTCTCTGATTTCAGAGAGGAGAAGGAGGCCATGTATGTGGGCTGTACTTTCATTGTGTCAGGGAGGAGTGGGTGGGGCCCAGTGTGGCTCCTGGCCTTCCTCCCCCAGGTAGGTGGCAGCTTGGAGACCTCCCTTATCCACACCCTCTCACAATTCTGTTCTCCGTTCACCACTGGGGCAGCCCTTCCACCACAAGGGGAGAAAGTTGCTGATCTGTGCTCTCTCCTGGGCTGATGCCCCCAGAGCTTGCACTTACCCAGAGCAGTGGGTGAGGGGCC
Source organism: Sapajus apella (assembly GCF_009761245.1). Classification (NCBI taxonomy): domain Eukaryota; kingdom Metazoa; phylum Chordata; class Mammalia; order Primates; family Cebidae; genus Sapajus; species Sapajus apella. The sequence goes on from NW_022437060.1 coordinate 152,619, forward strand.
CACGCATATTCTCCCTGCTCCCTGAGGCTCCTGTGTGCTCTGTGGACTGCAGGTGCGGGGGGACAGGGGGCCCACACTCACACTGCTTCCTGCAGGGCCAGGTACCCAAAAGAGGCTACTGACAATTTCAGACAGCCTCTGAAAGCTGGCCTCGGTGTGTATGTGTGTGTGCAAGTGCACGTGCAAATAGGGCGCTGTGTGAAGGCCCCCCATTTCAGGGACTGCAGGGGATCTCACTATCCTCTTCCTCCTTCCCAGCTCCCACTTCATGTCACAGGTTGCCTAGGCCTCCCTCTCAGTCCTTTGTCAAGGATAAGGTGTTTCTCTCAGATGCCCCGTGTCTGGACCACTCACCTCCTTCAGCGCTTTCTCAAACATCACCACCCCCAGTGAAGCCTCTCATGGCCACCCTATAAGATGGTGCCCCTCGCCCCTCACCTTCCATCTCCCTTCCTGGCTTTATTGTCTGCTCAGCCCTGACTGCCATCTGACGTGCTGAGCATTCTATTCATGTGTCCACCCCACGAGAGCGTGTGAGTTCCAGTTGGGATTCCGTCTGGTTTGTTCACTGTCTTATTCCCAGGGCTTTGCCCTGGGCTTGTCACACGGCTGGTGCTCAGTGACCATTTGTGGAATGCGAGCTCCCAGGCCACAGGTGGGCTGGGGGCAGTTGCAGAAGTGTGGACTCCAGGGGACCACGGTTGAGCTCAGGGGCCACCAGGTTATACCTGGTCAAATGTGGACACACATCGACCCCTGAGGCTCCATCTCCAAATCTGATGGTGGTCTCCTGGTAGGGAGGGGTTTCAATAAGGAAGCATGCAAGGTGCACAGCTGACACCTGGCCAGTGTGTAGAGAGGTGGCTTCCCTGTGCCCATGCCTGTGATGAAGTGCTGCTTTCTGAACTTGGTGCTAGCTGGTTGCCCCTAGCTGTGGGGCTCAGGAAAGCCTGCCTCGCGTGCTGTGCACCTGCTCTGGCTCTCCCCACTGCACCTGCCCTGGGAGGTGGGGATTTTCTGCAGGGCAGAGGCAAATCCCTAAGTGCCTATATTTCCAGAGGAGGTAGGAGGAGGGCAGAAGAAAGGGGAAGACTATGAGAGCGCCTGGCAGCCTGGGCAGTGGCAAGTCAGTGAACAGGAACAGATGCTTTTCTCTTGGGTCTAGGTTAGTGGGTTCTGGCCCGAGTGGGCCTCCCTGGCTGCTGCATGCTCCCTGGACAGTAAATAGTTTAGGCTTGGGTGCCACTGGTCTCAATGGCAAAGGTCCAATGTTGCCAGTGTAGCAGGGAAGCAGGCCATGGACACTCCGTAAATGATAGGTGCTGTTCTGCTTCAAGAAAACTCCATGTGTGCAGACAGGTGGCAGCTGGATTTAGCAGTGGTCTCTGTTTGTAGCCCTCCTGGTTTCTTTCTCTTTCTTTCTTTCCCTTCCTTCCGTCCTTCCTTCCTTCCTTCCTTCCTTCCTTCCTTCCTTCCTTCCTTCCTTCCTTCC